>NW_026607088.1:115000-193331 GCF_029890125.1 Rhinichthys klamathensis goyatoka
CCCACCCATCCATCCATCCATCCATCCACCCATCCACCCATCCACCCATCCATCCATCCACCCACCCATCCACCCACCCATCCATCCACCCACCCATCCATTCATCCACCCACCCACCCATCCATCACTCCACCCACCCACCCACCCATCCATGCACCCATAAATCCATCCATCCATGCACCCATCCATCCACCCACCCACCCATCCACCCACCCATCCATCCATTCATCCATCCATCCATCCATCCATCCATCCATCCATCCATCCATCCATCTACCCACCACTCCATCCATCCACCCACCCACCCACCCACCCATCCACCCATCCACCCATCCATCCACCCATCCATCCACCCATCCATTCATCCACCCACCCACCCATCCATCACTCCACCCACCCACCCACCCATGCACCCATAAATCCATCCATCCATGCACCCATCCATCCACCCACCCACCCACCCATCCATCCATTCATCCACCCATCCATCCATCCATCCATCCATCCATCTACCCACCCATCCACCCACCCACCCATCCACCCACCCATCCATCCATCACAAGCTAAAAAACAAACAGACAGTAAAAACAATCATATTCCACATACACATCTACATTTTACAACATTCCAATGCATCATGCTTTATTGAACAGTGACATTCATATAAAGACAAAATAATCGAATCCCGTCAGTCTCCAAACATTAGTTCATTAGTCATTAGTGAATGACACTGTGCAGCTTCTATATATTAATATTAACATTTTCTAGTGGAAAAGCTGCTTGTGATTAGCTTTGATTGATCATGTGACTCTCATCTCCACTGTGATTGGTGGTTGTCAGTGTATTACAATGGTACAAAACAGATCAGAACTGTAAATTAACATTATATCAGGTATAGTGAAATAAGTCTGTAAAAAAATGTTGCTACCGTATTTTTTACAGTAAATATCTGGAAACCACAGCTGCCGTTTTTTTTAACCATAAATTTAACAGATTTTTTTTTTAAGTGTACTGACTGACAAAAGAGATGATGAATGTGTGTGCATCTCCCTGTAGGGCACGTAATGTAAACCTGATATGAATTTGATGACTTCCCATGATTCTTTCTCAAACCCGAGTTCCAGAAGAAAACACAAAAGCCCTGAAGTTAGTCCTTGACTTGGAAATAATGAGCAGTTTTGGCTCAGGAGTTTGTCTTTCTCTCTTCCGGCACGGCACGGATCCCTCAGATGAAGTCGAGATGGAGCGTCTGGTTTATTTTGTCGCGTCCCATGACTCAATATGTGGGTCAGGGCTTTCGACTGCAGGTGATGTTTAATGAAGTCTGGTGTTAAACTCATTAAATCACCGGTCTTTGATGTAGGCCTACAACTCGCAGTGATTCAGTAAAGCAGAGTTTAGCAGTAATTACCGCTATGGATTATGAATCATAATTAAATGCACGATGAGGTGTGGTATGGGATTTTTCACGGTGAATCCCTGCGGATCGGCTGAAATCCGGAAAGCGGCAAATTAAAGGTCTCAGTCAATCAGTGTTTCTCCACACACGGATGAAGCGGGTTCTTCAGGGCTCGGCCTCCTTTCTGTCCGTTATTGAAGCTGGTTTGACTGATTCGACTCTTGAGAGTGTCTGTCCATCACTGGCCAGTTCCAGATCAATGTCACTCTGCGACGTCTCGGTTTCTGCCTTATCTTTTCCTCATCGAAACCCCTTGAGCGTTCACTCTTGATCTTGACCCACATAAAACCCCCTTTGACACAGGCTTCAGATCAGCGGCTTTGGCACCAGCCAATTTAAAGAGTGAATTGAACCTTAGAAATGAAGGAAAGTGTACACAGTATATTCTTCTGGATTCAGTAGGATTTAGACAATAGTTATGAGATTTACAGCAACGTAACCTCATTAATATTCAAATGTCAAGCATCTCTGGTGCTCTTTGGCCATTTTTGACCGGATTTTTTTTTTTTTTTTTTACTTCATCGGAATGGTACGAAACTTGGTAAAGGTTTTGGCACTTGCTGTGTGAACACACACACAAAAAATCATGGACATGATTCGAACAGGTTAAATAGTACTGTAAACAACAGTCACACTTGTGCTCCTCGCGGTCAGGAATGACGCATTGGAAATGAATGTAGAGTTTCCTCTAGTGGAAGCGTGTGGAACTGCAGCCGAACACACTCTCACTGAACGCTCGTTTACTGAGAGATCAGACTCACATGCGGAACACAACGAGTTTAGATGTATGATTTTCTCGCAGTTTTAGAGTAAAACATGTTATTGAAAATATATATTTCATATAAAAATTTAAAATAGTATTTATGCACACTTTTCATAACAATAAACGTAAATTCTGTAACTTTTTTCACGTTCACTTTTTAAAACTGTTTTCACTCCAGCAATAATCTGCAGAGTGTCGTCTTTGAAAAGAAGACAAACTTCAGTCTTTAGATTTACCGTTAGATTTATTTAAGTTGGAAATGTAATTTTCAGGTCTATGCTCAAAAAGTGAATAAATGTATTATAAATACAGTGTAAATATAATTTAGTACTATAAAATCTACAAAATATAAAAAACCCATTATTGAACTAAAATATAGTACATTAATTTAATTGAAATAAAAATAAATACATTTCAGTCATTTTTGATCGACACGTGAAGAGCACCAGAGGGTTAAAATATTTTAGAAATTAAAATGCAACACAGTTCTCCCACATTTTGTCAGTTTACATAATGTTTGCATTATTTTTGTCTGCATTAACTGAAAAAAGAACCCCATAATAGTTCTAGTTCTCAGCAGACTTTGCATGGGACTGGATGGGGAGAATAAATGCTGAAATTAAAAGCCTTTTGAGATGAAAAAGAAGGTTCTGTTGTTAAAGTTGCTGATATGGTTTTGTCTTGGGGTTTTCCATTACGGTGATGAATGGAGCTGGTGCTTTGGTTCAGGACGGAGAGATTTCTGTAAGTTCCTTTATTCAAAAAGCAATTAGTGTCCAAATGTCAGTGCAGAAAGCGGCCGTTTCTTCCTCACTCGAGCAGTGTCTCACACACTCCGGCCATTCAGTTCCAGAGGATTTACAAAACATAAACCATTGTGCAAAAGTTTGGGGTCTGTGAGGTTTTTTAATACTTCAGTAAGGACGCATTAAATTGATCAAAAGTGACATTAAAGACATTTATAAGGTTACAAAAGATTATATTTCAAATAAATGCTGTTCTTATGAACTTTCTATTCATCAAAGAATCCTGAAAAATAAAATGTATCACGATTTCCACAAAAAACTGAACTTTTTTCAACACTGATAATAATCATAAATGTGTCTTGAGCATCAGATCCTCATATTAGAGTGATTTCTGAAGGATCATGTGACACTGAAGACTGGAGTAATGATGCTGAACATTCAGCTTTGATCACAGGAATAAATTACACTTTACTGTATATTCACATAGATAACTGCAGATTTAAAGTAACAACAGGTCGTTTTTTGCTCTCGGGCTCCCCCTACAGTTGGGAAACAGTATTGTCCTCTACTACTGTCGTAAACTCTGTCATCCTACATGCACGTGCATTTGTTGACAACCAGGATAGCCCTGAACACTGTAGGCGGAGGTCACATGCAGGTGTTCTGCTTGCATCGCGTGTGAAATGTCTTCATCCCAGGTACAGTGGCATATATTTCAGCATGTCATATGAATATAATTTCATGGGTTTTTTTTTTTTCTAACGACAAATGATCGCGATGCTCACGTTTACAAGCCAGCGTCATTATAGTAGCCTAGTCTATTGGTTACCGTTTTACTGAATCTATATGATACTTCAATGCAATGTTTGAGTGGTTGATAATAACCATATATCGTCAATATTATAATATCAAGCTACCATAAATGAATCTGCAAATTTTTACAAATCGATTTGCATTGATTTGATCGATTTGAGGCAAGACAAATAAACAAATATCACAGACATGTTAGGTATCCTAAAATATGATTTTATTAATAATCTTCCTCCTTTCTTTGTACATGTTGAGTAGACTACACTTTTTAGGTCAAACATTTGCTATTTGCATTTCATCGATTGCAAAGTTCAAATCAGAACGAGAATACTAGCGATAGCTAACCATCAAAAACTAGAATATCGTTTACTAGCTACCAGATTGATAATTCGCTACTACTCTAGCGAATTAGAGAGGTTAGAGAGAGGCATTCTTTTTTCGATGGAGGGTTCGATGCTCCCTGCACACGCAAAGGTCTCTCGCTCGCTTTCTCTCTCTGCCGTCCGCGCGCGTTGGAGCACAGTCTCTGTCTCGCGTGCGCGCTCGCTCTAGATTCCGGGAGATTTGAACTAATTTGCGGTATAACTTGTCGATCACGAGTGGCTCAACAGGTAGAGATCTATAGATAAACTCATCTTTCAGGCATTTGACCGACCGGGTTGACAATTTAGCGTGAGAAACCGGGGGTGTGGCGTGTGAGCGTGTGAAACCAATTAAATGCGGGTGTCTCACGGCCAATGCGTGAGAGTTGGCAGCTCTGATTCAATGTTGATCCTCGTTCTGCCTTTAACGCGATCACTCTCTTTTTCTCTTTTTGCTTTGCTCCGATAAAACCTTTGCTGTCTTGTTTTTCTGTGCTGCTTCGGCCATGACTGTAACATTTGGCTCGCAAGTCCGCTTTTAAGGAAGTGGGGGTGGTGGTGGAAGTGACGTAGGCTATATGCCGTAAAGCAGTCGAATTTTGTAGTTCTCTTTGTTCGCCGGTTACTACCCGAAACCCGAAGTTTAAAAGTACGATTAAAAACGCTACAGAGCCCGTCAGGCTATGGCAGACGTGTCATTCAACCTATTGTAAGTCGATGTACCATCACAAGAGACTTGGAAATATATTATGAAGGCTGAAAAGTTACCTGTTGTTACTTTAATGAAAAATATTTCAAAATAGGTGCGGCCTTGAGCAGAAGAGACTTCTGTACAAAAAAAAAGTTGGGTTTTTTTTGTTTGTTTTTTGTTGCATGATGCTGAACCACATTTGTTTTCAAAAAAATATCAGAATGAATTTAATTAAAGAAGTGTTTCGTCCACGCGACTCTTCGTGTGTTTGAGCTGTGCGTGCTGGAGTGTGTGTCGGCTCAGTTCAATCCTGTCAGGAACTCATTTTCAAAGAGCCCTTTTCTCCAGAAGACTGACGGATCCAGGCTGAGGTTCGACTGAGTAAATATCCAGCGTTCTGTGACGGTCCACTCAAACTGAGAAACAGCCAGAGGATCTCGGAGCCAATAGCGGCTGACTTTCACATTAAAGAAAAGATTATTACAGTAAATGCTGTAGAAGCATTGTTCATTGTTAACTAATGAAACCTTATTGTTTTACTCAAAGTTATGCAAAGTTAATCCTCTTAAAGAAGTTCAGAATTAAAACTTCCTGATAGTTTACTCTCCCTCACATCATCCAAGATGTTCATGTCTTTCTTTCTTCAGTGGAAATGAAGGTTTTTGAGGAACACACTCCAGGGTTTCTCCATATAGTGACTTCAATGGGGTCCAACGGGTCGAAGGTCCAGATGTGAGTTTCAGTGCAGCTTCAAAGTCTCGACACGATCCAGCCGAGGAATAAGAGTCTGATCTAGACAAACCAGCCGACATTTATAACAAAATACACATTTATATACTTTTAACCACTAATGCTGGTCTTGCTCGAGCTGTGATGCGACACACATTACGTCATCAGGGTGAAAGGTCAAGCGGGACGTAGGTGTAAGAACAGACCCAGTGTTTACAGAGAGAACGTGTAAAACGCCATTTACAAAAATAAAATAAAAGGTAAAACTACGATGTTGGGCGATTTTGAAGTGGGAGGAGAAAATGATAAGGAGTTTTTAGCTCTAGACCAGCATTAGTGGTTAAAAGTATATAAATGTGTATTTTGTTATAAATGTCCGCTGGTTTGTCTAGATCAGACTCTTATTCCTCGGCTGGATCGTGTCGAGACTTTGAAGCTGCACTGAAACTCACATCTGGACCTTCGACCCGTTGGACCCCATTGAAGTCACTATATGGAGAAACCCTGGAGTGTGTTCCTCAAAAACCTTCATTTCTTTCCACTGAAGAAAGAAAGACATGAACATCTTGGATGACGTGTGGGAGAGTAAACTATCAGGAGATTTAAATTCTGAAGTGAACTACTCCTTTAATGCTTTTGCTTCATCGTGAAGCAATGAAAACGAGGCATGTTGGAATTGTAAATGCGTTTCCCCATGAGAACAGCACCGTCTCAGTCTCTGATTAAAACAAATAAAATTGAAATGAGGGAATAGAGGCTTCATTAATAAACATCAATAAATGTTGTACTGAACATTAAGTCCTTCATCAAATAAGCCTAGGGTTAAAATGAACATTAACTCATTATTTTGATGGTCCACTTTAGAATTTTCTATTAGTAACTTTACAACTTATTATTCAAACCCGAACCCAAACCTAACAGTCTACTAATACTCTAAAGTGTAACAAAATAAATTATTCTAACACAAAAAATACAATACCTAATTGTAAAGGCTGTGAAAGCATAATTCACATAAATATGCTGATCCGCCTCTTTATGGCTCGAGCTATAAACTTTGTGTTTGCTTTCTTTCTCTTGGCTGGATGTTTATACACACAATGAAATGATTATTCTGTGCAGTGATGTGAGTCATGACAACTGCACTCATGAATAACAGGGTAAAAGCCCTTGGCAAACACACACTCCATGCAAGTCACCCTGGATTAAGGACTGAAGAGATGATAAATAATGCATGTTATCAGTGACGGAGAAGAGGATCAGGCGATCAGAGACACACGAAGACTGATCGACTGACAGTGAACAGACGAAACACTTCAGCTCGTCCTCTCCTCGCACTGTAACACATCCTCCCCTCGCGGGTCAAAATGACCTGAAGCCCTAATATTATACTGTTTGTCCAGAAAGCTTATTTTATTTAATTCTGATCATATTTTTTCTCTTTTTTTTTATTTAAAAAAATTGGGAGATTTAAAAAAATATATATTAATTTACCTTTAAAGGTGCATTGCGCAAGTCTCTGAGTTTTTGCAGAACTACGCCCCCTCTGGCGACAAGTGAAACTGCAACCAGAGGTGCGCACGCTCATGGACCACACACACACACACACTTCGAGCTCGAGCTGTTCATAACCAAAGGAGCATCTGCCGCACAAATCTTTTGTTTACAGTCATAATGTCTTCAGAGGTAATAAAGTTATAAATCTGCAAGTCATTTTAAATATATGAAAGGAAAGGCATTTGAGGAAATTTCACACTTATGTGTGAGGGGAAAACGGGGGTAGTAGAAAACGTCGGTTTTTGTTTCCATCTATCTCCATGTTGAACTGTTTTATGTGTTTACTGTATCCACTTATGATTGTATTATTATGGAAACACGTTCATGAACCGTTTTATCAAGAAAAAAGCCAACTGAGGATCCCTTTTGAGCCCTAGAGCAGACCGGAGATCTCTCCATTTGTTGAAAGCCTTCCCGATGTTGACTCTCGTCTTATTCCAACGCCTGTCTGACTCCAATTTGGCCCTTTTGGTGGCACTAGACAAACGTTTTCTTTTCTTTGTCTTACGTGGAGTTTGCGTTGGGGTTTGGAAAGAACTACAAGCCGGTCTCTTAGAATCCATCTTCTACTTTAGTCGAAAAGTTGACTAAAGTTTTGTCGCTCGAGTTGTCTTCGCTGATACGGAGAATGGCGGCGAATACACAAACCTGCCAGACATAGCCAGGGGAGCGTGAACGCGCGTGACGTCACGCCCAGTCTCAAACTCCGGCCCGAATCCCTCTTATTTATTTTACTGTACAGGATTATAGAGGCAATGGCAGTGATCAGAGAAGGGCTCATTCAGCCCATCAGGCAAATGTTTAAGCATGTATGGGTTAGAAAAACGGGTATTTTTAACATGAAATGTCGCGCAATGCACCTTTAAAGGTGCTGTATGTGATTTTCTTTTGTGACCATTTTTCAAAATCACTTGAAATCCTATTTCTAACCCACTTACAGCCACTGAGTTAGAAGCACTGAAATTAAAATTAAGCAATTTAATCATCTGTGGAACGGGGAGGACTCGAAAACCTCCAGCCAATCATTTCCAAGACCACCTAGAATCATTGGACTGTCAGTGCACCAATCAAACGGTCATACCGTAGCCCCTCCCCCCATCCCCCTGGCGCGTGTCCCCTTCGTGCGCACACTCAAAGCTCGTGAGCCAGTCACAGTAAGTGCAAGTCGCCCCGGTACAGAGAGAGAGAGAGAGTAAGTGCAATCTCGTGCATCAGTTTTACAGATGCATGATTGGCATCCATGTTCTTCAGATGGGTGGAGTCCGGGCCAGCGTTGGAGGAAAGAAGGTAGGACCTTTTAAATTGTGTATTTTCAAAATCTACCGGCCGCTTTGCAAATCCCATACCCTACCTTTAAATTACTAGATTTGATCAATAAATAAATAATAAATAAATATTAATTTAAGTAAATTCCTCACATTCTTTCAACTTAAATTCAAAATAACTCACAATTTCATGCATAACTCTTTTAATTCAGCTCAAAATATCTTACATTGGGAGTCTTTGCCGACCTCTTGTGGAAAATAACTAATATAATGATGATATTTCATGACTCTAGATGGGCTTATAGCTCTATATGAGCAGAGGAGCTGTTCCGCTGGGTCCTAAAGTCAGTCAGCTTCAGTATGCATTCAGATACACATGTAGACATTATAAAATCATTTTTTGGCAGGTTTTTGCATTTTTTGTTTGGATTTTGAGCATTTTTAGGTTTTTCTATGTGTACTGAAGCATTCCTCGCATTCCACTCATTCCTAAGGGGGTCAGATTGACCCGAGAGTGAAGGATGTGTTACTTTTTTACATTTCAAACACAAAACTCCTCGAATCCATTCAAGTTTGTGTGTGTGTGTGTATTCGTGGTTCGAGTGTGACAGAAGTCCTGAGCTCTTGGACCCCTCTGATAAACACTGCATTTTAAAAAATGTTTAAAAAATGAGTTCGACTTGAGTAATTAGGAGATGCCGGCGGTCTTGAGGAGCAAGCACTCCCTGAAGACAAAGACCTGCTGGACATTAACATTTTGTGAACTTAGCATCACCATCTCAGAATACACCCGTTTATTTCAGTTATTTCATTTAATCAAATAACTTTGCCGCGCGGAACTATGGATATCTATGCGCGGAACGACAGCCACTCGCAGAGCCCTTCCCCGCTGATCGGATCGATCGAGTCGGGCTTACAAGTTCCGGGTGAAAATGACCCGAGGGAAAACAAGATCTCAAAGTCAAAGCTGGAATGAGCAACTGATTATTTTAGATGCTAATAGATTTCCTATTATTAAAGGTAATATGACATGATTGCTTCTGGGATGATGAATGCATATGATGTGGGCGGATGATTCTGACCTGGAGGGTTTGAAGAGGAAGCGTTTTAAAGCCACATCCCTGGATATATGAATAACACGTGGATGTGAAAGAGTTCATGCACTCAGATTATTAACACATACTGATGCTTTTCTTTCAGAAATGAGCTTAGCTTCAGCAAATCAGAGCCAAAGTCATCAATAGTATAGTGTATATTTGACAAAAACATGTACAATATTAATAGTCAGCATGGAAAAAATTATATATTTTGCATAAGAACAATATTAAGATTTTTAATGAAAAACGTGAAACTAATTTATTTCTGTGATCAAATCTGTATTTTCAGCATGTAAGGATTCAGGGCGGATCTAATCCGTGGGGAATTTGCATTTCATAATTAATAATTGGTAATTAATAATTATTCATACATGTTTGGATTAGATCAGTCTTACATGTTAATAAATCTCCCGATAAGGGAGGATCTGTCATTCTACCTGCATGCGTGCATGTGAATCCCTGAAATTAACCACAAGTTGATTGCAGTTAATTACACGGACCATGTTTCACAAACAGGTAAAATGAATTAGCTCAATTGTCAGGATAATATTTGTGGGATCCACAATATCATCTTACTTTATAGGATTTCAGGAAACGCAATTCTCTGGCCAGAAGAATTGGGTTTCCCGCCCTATCAACACATACTCTTTAAAGTATCTTTAATTCGTAAAGCTTGTAGCATAAGTTAGACCTTTGGCACTTAAGGGACTTGAAATTGAGCAAAGAGACAGCACATCAATCAAAATGAATATAATGGATTTAATAAAGGCATGTCTACTTATATATTTACTACGGTACAGTAATATATATATATTTACAAACAAAAAAGACATAAACAACACAATAAGACATCAATGAACGAGAAAGTGTGTGAGATATAGAGATATGGATAAATTACACGCGTGAGAGCGAGTAAGAGAGAGAGAGAGAGAGGGTTACGTTCACCTAGACAGTCAACTTTCCTGAAACAACACGAAAACACATTCTTAATGCTCTGAAAACAGGGTAACCCAAATTTACTTGCATGTGGAAGGGTTCTCTCATGTGTTGCTGCGTTCCTTGAGCGGCCTGCATGGTCTAGCCGCGTTTTGGACGGCAGATCTTTTGTTCTCCGTGCGCGTGCGGCCCGCATGGTTTAGCTGCGTGCGTGAGCTGAATCCTTGGTTCCGTGGAGTCACGTGATGCGGCGCGAGTCTTTGAACAGCGGTCGGAAGTCTTTTAGGTCACGTTACTAACGGAAATAGTTCGGCTCAGGTCATTTCACTTCGGGGAAGTGAAACAAGTTGAGTACAGAAAACAGATCTTAGGCTAGAAAGTAAAGAAAAGATCCAGGATAGGATCTGATCCCCTGAGGGGACATCCACGTGAATTACATGTTTCTGACGCGCTGGAAAGTTCAAGAGAGAGTTGGGCGGAGCCGCGCTCCTACATTTATCACCTCGGAGAAATCCATCCCCTTCCTGTTCACTGGGCCAATCGGGGAATGGATGTTGCACGCGGGAACCCTCGGTTTATTGTCCTTTGTTTGGGAGAACGTGCCCCTCGTGGTACAGGGGTGTGTTCCAGGAGGGTGTATAGTTTAACAGTTTGAATCTTCAATGGCGGTAAAACCTATTAAAAATACACTTTACTTTATATCTCTGTGCATATTCAGATAGCCCGTTCCATGAGCATTTTAGAGGTGTCAAACACATCAAATGAAAGTCAAAGGAAAAATACAGAGGTATTTAATATGCATAAAGAAGGTATTTCTAATGTCTATTTATGCCGTGGCCAAACAAAGATATTTCACTGTGACATGGGGAAAAACACATATACATTTAACAAAATATATTCAATGGTTTTTATGTCTTTACCCAACAGAAATGTCCGTCTCTTTGTTCAGAGACATTCTGCGACATTCCGATGGGTTATAAAGTCTCGTAACAGGAGCTTCACTCGTGTGTTGGGGGAGGGAAGGGCTCGTGTGTGTGTGTGTGTGTGTGTGTGTGTTACATTC
Organism: Rhinichthys klamathensis goyatoka; assembly: GCF_029890125.1. Lineage (NCBI taxonomy): Eukaryota > Metazoa > Chordata > Actinopteri > Cypriniformes > Leuciscidae > Rhinichthys > Rhinichthys klamathensis. Next base: position 126,476 of record NW_026607088.1, read on the forward strand.
AGTCTTTTTGGGTCTTTAGCAGGATGTATTTAGTTATTCAGATTCACCCTTTTAGCCCAGTCCTTACAAGCATCATTACTCCAGTCTTCAGTGTCACATGATCCTTCAGAAATCACTCTGATTTGATGATCAAGAAACATTTATGATTATTATCAGTGTTGAAAACACTTCATATTTTTTGTGGAAATCGTGATACATTTTATTTCTAAGGATTCTTTGATGAATAGAAAGGTCAAAAGAACAGCATTGATCTGAACCTTTTGTAACATTATTAATGTCTTTTTCTGTCACTTTTGATCAATTTAACGTGTGCTTGATGAGTAAAAGTATTTATTTTAAGCCAAAAACAATTATGCAGACATTGTTAATGTACATGTATATACTGTTTAAAATCCTCTTTTAGTGTTCTGATGTATCAGTGCATTCCCTGAGCATCCCTGTGATATTACATTCCTACCTTGATATTTATAGCAAAGTCCTTTCATTCCCACTGGGATAATATCCGTGAAGTGATTGGGAAGTGTGTTCGGCCACCTGAGGCCCACTGGAAGCTTTGAGCTGAGCTTCACACATTCAAACTTTGCTTTAAAAACAGAAACACGTCCTCACGGTTTCTCTGTGACTCATAAATCATATTCAGATTAGTAACCTTAAGCCATTAGGAATAAAATCCAAGCTTAAATTCAGTTTCTCCGCATTCTCCGAGGCCATCTTGTAATTGTAACTCGCCATTCCTAAGATTGATAAATCACATACTTATTGTAATGAGCTTCTATGATAGCGGGACGTAATAATGAGCTTGCTGTGAAGGAGACACAACTATGAGCTGCAAATGTCAAAGTTAACGAGTAAATAATGCACTTGTGCCTTTAGGGGACTCAGTTAATCAGAGCTTCAGCTCAGATATGCAATTACACAATACAGATTTTCTGATGGAAACTCACTTCCCGACAGTGATGAGAGAATCTGTATTATTCTGTCATGATGTCTTCTCTCCGCTCTGGTTGTGACCTTGGAAGGACGTCTGAGCGCATTATGAAGCGACAGCATCATCTCATTATCTGGACGTGAGCATGAAGGACACTGTGGGCTTTCTGACCTCCAACTCGTCTCTCTGCACGGAAGAACGTGTGTGTGACACAGCAAACGCTCACAACCAGTGAGAAAACAAACTACACTGTAAAACATTATCGTGATTTTAACGGTAAAAGAAATCACCACGGTGAAAAACTGTTAATTGGTTAACAGAAAGTTAACGTACTACGGTGAATAACTGTGATAGATCACAGATAGATCATGTCATTTTACAGTAAAATACTGTTAAATTTGACAGTTTTTGGAAGTGAAAAAGAAATCATTGTATAATTTACAGTGAAAAAACATACATTGACATTCCCCCAATTCCCTGCGTGACACTTCATATTTGATGTATTTTTGTTGAAATAACTGTTTCTTCATCGTTTTTTTAAATCAGTTATGTACATTGGGGTTTTATGTTACATTTAATGTTGTTAAATGAATGTTTATAGGATTTTTAAAATTTCATATGTGTTACAATGATGGTGTTTGTGTGAAACACACTGTGAAGCTTCTGTACACTGTAAAAATTTGCGGTAAAAAAACGGCAGCTCTGGTTGCCAGAATTTACGGTAACAATTAATTTACGGTAGTTTACAGACTTAACTTAAATTTACAGTAAATAAACTTTTTCATTATCTGATATGATGTTAATTTATCGACCTATTGAAGTACTAATTTCTGTTTTGTACCACTGTAATGGCCGACAGTTAAAGCATGCAGTAAAGTTTCTGCAAATGCTGTTGTGCTCCGTCTGGATTCAAGCACACACAAAGGCCTCAAAGATGATCTTTTTTGTGAAGATTTATGGAAAAGTAGGTTCTGTTATTTCACAGAATTCTGTCATGCAGCTTTTTCATTCCTCAGAGATGTATACTTGCTGTGAAAACACAAATACAGCAAACAAACCCGGTGGAGACGGTGGAAACAAACACGGGAAAACTAAATTTATTTATCCTTTATTTAGCCAGGAAATCCCATTGAGATATTATTATCTCTTCTTCCAGAGAGACCTGGTCATAGAGTTCCACACAGAGAGAGACACGAAATGACAATGCCACAAATTACTCATTCAAAATTAATAAATAAAATCAAGAAAACATTGTGCTCCCTTAAAGTGTCCTTTAAATCTTTGTCCAAAATGCATGTAAAAATGCTCATAGATTATTTACATTTTGCAATTCATTCCAAGCCCAAGGAGCATAAAAAGAAAAAGCACATTTACCAAAATCTGACAATACCCTTGGGACTTTTAGCCTAATATGAGAACTGGATCTAATGCAATAATTATTAGTATAAAAATGTGAAGAATTGCATGCATACCTAATTCAGCTTTACTTAGTAAAGGAATTGTTCACCCAAAAATGAAAATTCTGTCATCATTCTGTCTAAATTAAGTCTGTTCATAAAGCAATCGTATCTCTTCATAAGCCTAAGTACCTATGGGTGATACTAAGACTAAGTACCCACGCTATACTACACACACATATAGAAGAATAGAATGCTAAGCTGCACCTAATTAACCAATTGACTGTCCCAAAGATCTTAAAATATTCAAGGTTTACCATTCATAAATGTTCAGTTTTGTTTTATCACTGTCAGAGGTCTGTTTTCTTCAAAAACAATTGCTTTTCACAAAAAAACATGCTGGGTTGTTTCAACCCAAATTTGGGTCCAATAGGGACAACCCCAGCATTTGGGTTACATTTCTAAATGACATTTTTAACCCAATGGTTGGGTTTGTCAATATTTGACTCAAATTTGGGTTAAAACAACCCTGCATTTTTTTAGAGTGTACATATCTGTATGTGTGTAACACTTCAAAGCCATGTCTCCTCGTGATGTGTGTGTGTGATTTCCCGAGGGTCAGGTAAAGCGTGATCTAACTGGGACATTCTTCTCGCTGATAGAGTTTGTGCCGTTCTGGACGCTCTTTCCTGGCCTTTTGCTCTCTAGGCCACAGATACATCAACCGAATGATGAACAACAGAGTTATTTCACCATCATTCAGATACTATACTCTCAGAATAAAAGGTTCAATGGGTTTCTATATAGAACATTGGTTCCTTAAAACTCAAGAATCCTTTCATGCCAAAAAGATTCTAAGGAGAAATGTCTTGAATAATGCTTTCACACTCTAAAAAGTCTTGGGTTATTTTTTTCTTCCCAAATCCTGGGTTGCGCCTCTTGGATAATTTTTTGGGGTTATTTTTTCAGTGTTTGGGTAACTTTTGTGTAATCCAGCTCATGGGTCAGACATAACAACCCAGTTTTTGTGTAACCCAGATCTTGGGTCAGACGTAACAACCCAATGTTTGGGTAGTTTTTGTGTAACCCAAATCCTGGGTCAGACATAACAACCCAGTGTGTGGGTAGTTTTTGTGTAACCCAGCTCCTGGGTCAGACGTAATGACCCAATGTGTGGGTAGTTTTTGTGTAATCCAGATCCTGGGTCAGACGTAACAACCCAATGTGTGGGTTGTTTTTGTGTAACCCAGCTCCTGGGTCAGACGTAACATCCCAATATTTAGGTAGTTTTTGTGTAACCCAGCTCCTGGGCCAGACGTAACAACCCAGTTTTTGTGTAACCCAGATCTTAGGTCAGACGTAACAACCCAATGGTTGGGTAGTTTTTGTGTAACCGAGATCCTGGGTCAGACGTAACATCCCAATGTTTAGGTAGTTTTTGTGTAACCCGGCTCCTGGGCCAGACGTAACAACCCAGTTTTTGTGTAACCCAGACTTTGGGTCAGACGTAACAACCCAATGTTTGGGTAGTTTTTGTGTAACCCAGATCCTGGGTCAGACGGTACAACCCAATGTGTGAGTAGTTTTTGTGTAACCCAGATCCTGGGTCAGATGTAACAACCCAATGTGTGGTTAGTTTTTGTGACGGTAGCTCCGTCAAATTTTTGCATATCTTCGGTAAAATATAGGATTGTGTACATTTTATTTTATCTATAAATTTATTTTTGTGCTGAATATCGTTTAATTTTATGCAAAGCAACATACAGGGGTGCGATGTGAGTCACCTCTCCAAGCTCCGGCACACGATCCAGCGCCGTTACGGTGAAAACGGGACAGCAGAGACTGGTCGATTACACTCGAGTTACTTCTAAACGTTTCATTTTTACTTCTTACATTTGTTAAATGAGCTTAAATGTTGGCAATATGTATTCAAAACTATATAAAATATGCTATACTGTAAAATATGACAGAAAATAAAGGAATTATGCAAACCAGTGGTCGTGTGGAATATTTTTTTTAAAGTTTTAAGGATTTAAGGTAATCCGTAAACATTAATTCATGTAGTTAAAAAAAAGAGAAGCTAGTACTATATAAAAAATTAAACAACCCATTGTGCTGGGTTAAATAAACAACCCAATTTGCTGGATAAAATGAACCCAACATGTGTTCTGACCTATATTTACCCAGCCCTTGTGGTGTTCATGTTCTATAGTTTTAGTTGACAATGATAACCCTGGATGGCAATTCTAAAGCTCAGTTCTGTCTCCAGTAACAGCTGTTCTGTATGGCGAGCAATTCCACACCAGGTTAAACATTCACAAAACACAAGCCATGGCTTTACTCAAACCTGTACTCAAAAATACAGTCGATTCAGGAAGGAACTGCTGGCGTTCATCGCAAGCCTTCAGCGCTGATCGCCGCTGATGCATCTCTCACGCTGTGGTGTCCTGGCCTTGGGTGTCAGTGTCCAGGCGAGGACTTCATCCTCCAGAGCTGCCGGTTAGTGCTCTGTCACTGATATTGATCCGCTGGCCTCATATCCAACACACAAATAAATTAGGTCGAAAATGAAGCAGTTTGTTTTCCACAGCGGCCTTCCTGTAACACGTGATAAAACACTCTGCCACAACCTCATGAGTTTGGAAAACCGCAACATTTGCACTTTGAAATGAATCAGCTAGAATGTTCCTAACAAAAATGCATGATTTCATTGCAATCTTCTTGAAATTATGACATTTTTACTCCTTGTCCTCCGTGCATAACTCAATAATTCATATAGCCTATAGATTCATCCTGACGCTTCTCACTATTCACCTGTTATGAGCAGGTGCGCGTGACGCATGATTACTTTTTAATAATTAAAACATAATAATAAGTAACGGAAGTTACTCCCCGAGATATGCTTTTTTGGGCTTCAAAATCTCAGGTATATTCACTGGCATTATATGAACCTTGGAAGAGCCAGGACAATTTTTAATATAGCTCTGATTGTGTTCGGCTGCAAGAAGAAAGTCATACACACCTAGGCTAGGATGGCTTGAAGGTGAGTAAATTATGGGATAATTTTTCATTTTGGATGAACTAACCCTTTAAGGATTGACTCGCTGCGTTCATTGATTCTGACTGACATCACATGAGAAGTGAAGCGCGCGACAGCAGCGCACGAGCGCAGTGTGCAGAACTGCTTGGGGAGCGCGCGCGCGCGAGCACGCAGCACTGAAGGACTGACTCTACATGACGATCCAGGTTCAAGGCTCGCACTCACTCTCTCTCAGCCTCAGCTGATTCTGGATCAGTGTTCAGTCAGTGTTCTCATCATGGCCATGGACCGGCGGAGGAGAGGCTCGCTCGCGCTCACCCTGAACTTCCTCGCGCTGATGCTCGCGATATGCGCGCTCACCACCAGCTACTGGTGCGAGGGAACCCGGAAAGTTGTCAAGCCCTTCTGTACCGGACCGGTGACCGGCAAACACACACACTGCATCCGATACAACAGCTCGAACCTCACCGACAGCCGGAGGGTCCAGTACATCTGGGAGACCGGAGAGGACAAGTTTGTTCTGAGGAAGTTCCACACGGGAATCTGGTTCTCCTGCGAGCAGAACGTCGACCTGGTCGGTAAGGACTTTCTTCCCACGATCCCCTGATATTAATCTCGTTTCGTATGTTGTGATGATGAGGTATTGGCAGGTGATCTGTGTTTTTGGGTGGCTTTTCGCATCAAACATTTACGTGTTTTCAAGCGCGCAAACCTGTTTTTACCGACAGGATGAGTCTGGTTGCTTTTTAACATTCCTGTTTATGGCTTATTCTATTCCTTATTCTATGCATCCAAAAATCCAAAAATGGTCGGTATGGCTTTTCTTTTTCTTTTCTTCCCATCAAACATTTACGTGTTTTTCAAGCGCGCGACAGGTCTAACATTTCTGTTTCTGACTTGTTCGATCCATCATCCATTCTATCCATAAACATTCTCGTTTGGAATATTGTGATGATGAAGTATGATTGGCAGGTGATGATCTGTGTTTTTGGTGTTGACTGGTTTTCAGTTACTGACTGACCTGTTTCTGTGCACTTTATCATTCAGTCAAATACAGATTAGGAATATACATTTTGTGTAGTTCTTTGAATAGTGCAAATTTATTTTATTATAATTGGTTACACTTCATTATAAGGTGACGTATAATAGTGATATTAATTAACTACGTGTTTTACGTGTTCTCAAACCTTGTTTAGTCTGGTTGCTTTTTAACATTTCTGTTTCTGACTTAATCTATCCTTCCAGAAACTCTCGTTTCGTATATTATAATGAAGTATTGGCAGGTGATCTGTGTTTTTGGCGTTAAGTGGTTATCACTTTAATATTCAGTCAAATACAGGAATAGAAATGTTGTTGTTTGAGTGTATTTCTTTTATTATAATTGGTCACACTTCATTTTAAGGTGACGTGGTACTCAAATAAGTAGTAATATTAATTAACTGCATGTGCTTAGTTGGGTTAGGGATTGGTTTAGGCTTAGTTACTTGTAATTAATTAATTAAGTTGGAATAGTGTGTATTTCTTTATTATAATTGGTTACTAGGTAACACTTTATTTTAAGGTTACCACATAATAACAATAAATTATGCATAATTACAAGTAACTAACCCTAAATCAAACCTTAACCCTAACTCTATAGTAAGCACATGTAGTTTATTAATATTAGTACTTATCTGAGTATTACATTATCTTAAAATACAATTATTGTATATATATATTTTTTATAATAGGCTATTTTTTATTTGCCCCTCTTCTGGACACACTGACCTGTTTCTGTGCACTTTATCATTCAGTCAAATACAGATTAGGAATATTTTGTGTAGTTCTTTGAATAGTGCGTATTTCTATTATTATAATTGGTTTCACTTTATTTTAAGGTGACGTAGTACTCAAATAGTGATATTAATTAACTACATGTACTATAAAGTTACGGTTAGGGTTTGGTTTAGGGAAAAGTTACTTGTAATTATGCATCATTTACTGTTACTATAGTTAGTACTTTTAGTAACGTGTAACTATGTTACTTTAGGATTAGAAATTTTGCGTAGTTGTTTAAATAGTGCGTATTTCTTTTATTATAATTGGTTACACTTTACTCTAAGATGACGTAGTACTCAAATAAGTACTGAGTGATATTAATTTACTACATGTACTTAGAGTTACGATTGGGGTTTTGTTGAGGGTTAGTTACTTGTAATTATGCATCATTTAGTGTTATTATGCCGTAACGTGTAACTATTTCACCCTAAAATAATGTTACCTCATATTTATTTTAATAATATGCTATTTTTGATTTGCCTCTCTTATGATTTACTTGATACTGTTTTAATAAACAAAAACATTATTTGGTATTTGTATTATTAATTAAAAGGATTACAGATTTATTTATATTTACAGATTTACTGTACAGTATTTATTGACTGTACGCTGCACTTTTCTGTTAATTTTACAGTAAAAAGCTGGTAGCTGTCAAAAGCTTACTGTAAAAATACAGTGTCAATGTTACACGCTGTTTGAAATGGCGTTTTGGTGTCCGGCCACTTCATTAGGAAGCCGTTGCTAGTTCAGAACTGCTTTAATTCTTCATGGCACGGATCCGACAATACAAACCTCTAAAACTGTAAGAGAGAATGGGATGTCAATGCGGTGACACGGCCGAACACGAGAGCAACGCAACCTGGCTGTTTAATGAAAATATCGAGCGCTATATCGAACATTTTTTATATCGTTACCGTCGATAAATACCGATACCGTTTTATCGCCCAAAACTACAACAAAGTGCTGGAAACACTCCTCGGATATTCTGGTCTATATTGACATGATTTATCATCTGCACATCCATGATGAGAATCTCCTGTTCCACAACATCCCAAATCTGCTCTATTAGACTGAGATCTGGTGACTGTGGAGATGTTGGAGTTATGTGAACCCGTTTGAGATGATTTGAGCTTTGTGGTGTGTGTGTTTGTGTGTGTGTGTGTTATCCTGCTGGAAGTCCATCAGAAGATGTGGTGTTTAAACAATGCTCAATTGGCACTAAGAGGCCCAAAGAGTGGCAAGAAACGATCCTCAACACTATTACTCCAGCTGAACCGCGGATACGAGAGGATGGATCCATGCTTTCATTTGGTTTACAAACGATGATACAAAAGACGATGTTTTTCCAATCTTCTATAGTCCAGTTTTAGTGAGTCCGTGTGAATCGTAGCCTCAGTTTGCAGTTCCCATCTGACAGGAGGTGTGTGTGTGTGTGTGTGTGATGGGCAGGTTTAGGGCTAGGGTTAGTGTAAGGGGACAGAATATACAGTTTGTACAGTATACCATTATGTCTATGGAGAGTCCCCACAAAGATAGTGGACCAGACGTGTGTGTGTGTGTGTGTGTGTGTGCGTGTGTGTGTGTGTGTGTGTGTGTGTGTGTGAGGTCTTCTGCAGACTAGGGTTGGGTCTACCTAGGGTTGGGTCTACCAGAAGACTACTAGTCTGCAGAAGACTAGTAGTCTTCTGCAGACTAGGGCTTCTGCATACTGGTAACTAGGGTTGGGTATCGTTTTAATTTTAGTGATTCCGATTTCAATTCTGCTTATCGATTCCGATACTCATTGATTCCTAATTTTGATTCCAATAAGGTTAACTTATAAACTTATGAACAAAACTGAATATCATGAACAAACATCAACAGGCTAAAGAACACTTACACAAGGAACGTTTGCCTGTGGTTTAAAAACACCATAGAAAAACAACTAGCCGAACTAATGTACATTTTAAGCATTATTAAAGACAACACTCAGTCATTAAAAAAGAACAAATAAAAAATTAGCAATCGCACAAATAAATACAACTGAACAAAGATACGTAAACAGTGTTTGAAGATTTCCAGGTGTTCAGGTGCAGAAACCGTAATCAAATGTACAATAACACTGCAGTTTATAAATAAAATATATATTACAAATATAGTTGCAAAAGTTATTCAGTATAGAACGAGTGAATTTTCTCTTTGTCTTCTGTTGTTTGATTAGTGTTATCAATGCGAGCTATACTGATACACATGAACACAGAAAACAGTCTCTCGCGCTTTAATGATTTAACCTCATATTGAAGTGCTCACAAAGGAATCGATAAGAGGAATCAAAATTTAAATTTCATAACAAGTATCCGATTCCTGACCGCAAGTATTCGATCCCAGAATTGGAATCGATTTTCAATTCCCAACCCTAGTCGTAACGAGTGATTATTTGAGATACTGTTGCCCTTTTTCAGGCATTTTCACACACTGGATATTTCCTATTTTTCAGCCATTTCTCTGTAAACCCTAGAGATGGTTGTGTGTGAAACTCCCATGGATCGTCCGTTTCTGCAACACTCACACCAGCATCAACCACGCTACGTTCAAAGTCACTTAAATCACTCTCTTCCTCGTTCTGATGCTCGCTTTGAACTTCAGCAGATCGTCGTCATCAAAGAGTTGCTGCCCTGTGATTGGCTGATTAGATATTTGTGTTAATGGGTTGAACAGGTGTACCTAATAAAGTGGCCGGTGAGTGTATATTGTACAGTACTGTACAATATGTCATTTAAATTATATAATGTTAATATCAAACTGCTTAAGCTATTAAAATATTTACAATGGAAGAGCATGTGATGACTTTTCAGAAACAGATGAGAATATATAGACAGAGCACATTATGTTACTGACACAAACACAGAACATCATCTGGGTAGCAATCATGAAAGTAAAATGCACATATTACATAAAACATGTATTAATGTAGGCATTCAAAGAAGTTGCCCTGCTCTTTTTCTCCTCTATTGTGTCGTATATCGAGTGAAACGCTTCAGGAACAAGAACACATGTGGGCGGGGCTTGATTGTGTCTGTGTGGAGTTGATTGGATGGTTGTGGTTTGCTATTGGCTGATCTCATGTGAGTGACAGGTTATAGCCCCGCCCACATCATCAGAGAGGAGAAGAGATGCTGCAAGAGGAACTGATTCTGATTCGAGTTATGAGGAATATGAAACGCTACCTTTCAGTGCATTTTGATTTCCTGGCAACATTAAACACTCTAATGCACAAAAGAATATATATTTATACAACAGTATGATTTTTTGCTAACACTTTAGTTTCGGGTCCAATTCTCACTATTAACTAGTTGCTTATTATCATGCATATTACTAGGATATTGGCTGTTTATTAGTACTTATAAAGCCCACACTCTGCATGATCATATTCTACATTCTTATACAATACCTAAACTAAACTAACTATTAATAAGCAGTAATTAGGTGTTTATTGAGGCAAAAATCATAGTGAGAAATGGACCCTAATCTGAAGTGTGACCGATTTTAGTAACCGAGTAATAACTTCAATCTAACCTGTTGGTTAGATTGAAGTTATTACTCGGTTACTAAAATCGGTCGTTTTTTTTTTCTCTAACGTTTTTTTTACAACATTGAAAATGAATCAAATGCTTTGAATCAAAACACCAATGTATTCACACTCTTTTTTCCTAAATGCAGGTGAGAAATGCCGAAGCTTCATAAACGTCGCTCCTCCCCATGAGAGAGGTTCGTTCTGTCATTCTTAATTACCAGCTGAGATTCTGCATGATGTTGTGAATATTAATGAAAGCGGTTCTCCTGTATGAGATATTTCGCTCATGTCTGGAGGTCCAGTCATTTTTAATCAAGCCCGCACACCTGCCTCGTTCTCATTCATCTAGATATACGAGCGTGTCAATAAGGGTCCGTCCGCTCAGCGCTGCATCTTTAGCACAATTGTTTCCAGGATAATTGACAGATACACGATCCAGGCAAAAGATCCGTCGGCTGTAATGATAGTTAATCATGACATCCCGACTTCACACTGTAACTCAACATTCTGCACTGAACGCAGAGATAAAGATATAAATAATCATCTTTATATGTTTTAAATCCCTGGAAATGAATGCATGTACTATCTTCTAGATTATAGTCTCAGTGTTATTGATGAGTAAGTCTGTGCTTTAGTCAGTGTGTGGGAAACATGTTCAGTCGGCTCATATATGGGTCAATCACAAAGAGCAGTGTCCATGATAGAAGAAAGGGAAAATATTTTTTACTTTTGGTTTTTATGTGCTTTTAAAAACATTCATGTGTATCTGATGTTATGATGGGGTTTCCTAAATATTGAAAGCAGTTTCGTTTTTAAGAAAGTATTAATTTTATTTAGGAAGGATGCATTAAATTAATCAAAAATAATATCTCAAATAAAATCGTTCTATTCATCAAAGAATCCTGAACAATTAAAAGCATCACGGTTTTCAACAAAAATATTGTATTGCATTATATTTTTAGGGCTTGCATTTTTTGTATGGGCTGAATGAAATTCAACATGGTTGTATATTTAAGCTGTGAATATTCAAAACATTTCACACACATTTTCATTATTAAAATGCCAGCCCTAAAAAATACAATGCTTTAAAATGCAAGCATGGTTAATGCAATGCATATCTTTTTCAATTAGTGCAATTCAACAAGCTTTTTGTCTCAAAAACATTTGGCATTACATTACTTCCATACATGTGGCAGCATGAAACGTTTCAGTGAAGTCTATGAAATATGTATATGTATCCTCATGCTTTCAAAGCTGAATTCTGCTTTTAAATCTCAGTGTCAAGTGTATTTCAATATTTCATACGCTCCCCGTGAGCAGGATAGGAGGCCCGTCTGAACGAGGTTGTGTTTGTCTGCGAACCCAGCAAGCAATTTTGCATTTAAAAAAACGTCTAATAGCCGTCCAAACACAGCCAGACGTCTAGACTAAAACAAGGCAACATTTGGGCTGTCAGTGAAAAATAATAGACGTCTAAACCAAATCCCAAGACTAGACTAATCATCTATGAGATAACAAAGAAATGAAATGAGTGAAGAAATGAAACCAAACACCTTGTAATCACTGTTTACTTTGCTTACATGATGGAATATCATACATATCGCAAGTTATTTTGGCAAAAACGACATGTAACCAAATTCAAGGTTATTTTGGCTAGAAGTGTGTTACTCATATCCGGACTATATCGGGTCTATAGTTAACCTACTCATAGCCGGACTATATCGGGTCTATAGTTAACCTACTCATAGCCGGACTATATCGGGTCTATAGTTAACCTACTCATAGCCGGACTATATCGGGTCTATAGTTAACCTACTCATAGCCGGACTATATCGGGTCTATAGTTAACCTACTCATAGCTGGACTATATCGGGTCTATAGTTACCTACTCATATCCGGACTATATCGGGTCTATAGTTAACCTACTCATAGCTGGACTATATCGGGTCTATAGTTAACCTACTCATATCCGGACTATATCGTGTCTATAGTTAACCTACTCATAGCTGGACTATATCGGGTCTATAGTTAACCTACTCATAGCTGGACTATATCGGGTCTATAGTTAACCCACTCATAGCTGGACTATATCGGGTCTATAGTTAACCTACTCATAGCTGGACTATATCGGGTCTATAGTTAACCTACTCATAGCTGGACTATATCGGGTCTATAGTTAACCTACTCATATCCGGACTATATCGTGTCTATAGTTAACCTACTCATAGCTGGACTATATCGTGTCTATAGTTAACCCACTCATAGCTGGACTATATCGGGTCTATAGTTAACCTACTCATAGCTGGACTATATCGGGTCTATAGTTAACCTATTCATAGCTGGACTATATCGGGTCTATAGTTAACCTATTCATAGCTGGACTATATCGGGTCTATAGTTAACCTATTCATAGCTGGACTATATCGGGTCTATAGTTAACCTACTCATAGCCGGACTATATCGGGTCTATAGTTAACCTACTCATAGCTGGACTATATCGGGTCTATAGTTACCTACTCATATCCGGACTATATCGGGTCTATAGTTAACCTACTCATAGCCGGACTATATCGGGTCTATAGTTAACCTACTCATAGCTGGACTATATCGGGTCTATAGTTAACCTACTCATAGCCGGACTATATCGGGTCTATAGTTAACCTACTCATAGCTGGACTATATCGGGTCTATAGTTACCTACTCATATCCGGACTATATCGGGTCTATAGTTAACCTACTCATAGCCGGACTATATCGGGTCTATAGTTAACCTACTCATAGCCGGACTATATCGGGTCTATAGTTAACCTACTCATAGCTGGACTATATCGGGTCTATAGTTAACCTACTCATAGCTGGACTATATCGGGTCTATAGTTAACCTACTCATAGCTGGACTATATCGGGTCTATAGTTAACCTATTCACAGCTGGACTATATCGGGTCTATAGTTAACCTACTCATATCCGGACTATATCGGGTATATAGTTAACCTACTCATATCCGGACTATATCGTGTCTATAGTTAACCTACTCATAGCTGGACTATATCGGGTCTATAGTTAACCTACTCATAGCTGGACTATATCGGGTCTATAGTTAACCTATTCATAGCTGGACTATATCGGGTCTATAGTTAACCTATTCATAGCTGGACTATATCGGGTCTATAGTTAACCTATTCATAGCTGGACTATATCGGGTCTATAGTTAACCTACTCATAGCCGGACTATATCGGGTCTATAGTTAACCTACTCATAGCTGGACTATATCGGGTCTATAGTTACCTACTCATATCCGGACTATATCGGGTCTATAGTTAACCTACTCATAGCCGGACTATATCGGGTCTATAGTTAACCTACTCATAGCTGGACTATATCGGGTCTATAGTTAACCTACTCATAGCTGGACTATATCGGGTCTACAGTTAATCTACTCATATCCGGACTATATCGGGTCTATAGTTAATCTACTCATATCCGGACTATATCGGGTCTACAGTTAATCTACTCATAGCCGGACTATATCGGGTCTACAGTTAATCTACTCATATCCGGACTATATCGGGTCTATAGTTAATCTACTCATATCCGGACTATATCGGGTCTACAGTTAATCTACTCATAGCCGGACTATATCGGGTTTACAGTTAATCTACTCATAGCTGGACTATATCGGGTCTATAGTTAACCTACTCATATCCGGACTATATCGGGTCTATAGTTAACCTACTCATAGCCGGACTATATCGGGTCTATAGTTAACCTACTCATAGCTGGACTATATCGGGTCTATAGTTAACCTACTCATAGCCGGACTATATCGGGTCTATAGTTAACCTACTCATAGCTGGACTATAGCGGGTCTATAGTTAACCTACTCATAGCTGGACTATATCGGGTCTATAGTTAACCTACTCATAGCTGGACTATATCGGGTCTATAGTTAACCTACTCATAGCCGGACTATATCGGGTCTATAGTTAACCTACTCATAGCTGGACTATAGCGGGTCTATAGTTAACCTACTCATAGCTGGACTATATCGGGTCTATAGTTAACCTACTCATAGCCGGACTATATCGGGTCTATAGTTAACCTACTCATAGCTGGACTATATCGGGTCTATAGTTAACCTACTCATAGCTGGACTATATCGGGTCTATAGTTAACCTACTCATAGCTGGACTATATCGGGTCTATAGTTAACCTACTAATAGCCGGACTAAATCGGGTCTATAGTTAACCTACTCATAGCTGGACTATATCGGGTCTATAGTTAACCTACTCATAGCCGGACTATATCGGGTCTATAGTTAACCTACTCATAGCTGGACTATATCGGGTCTATAGTTAACCTACTCATAGCTGGACTATATCGGGTCTATAGTTAACCTACTCATAGCCGGACTATATCGGGTCTATAGTTAACCTACTCATAGCTGGACTATATCGGGTCTATAGTTAACCTACTCATAGCCGGACTATATCGGGTCTATAGTTAACCTACTCATAGCTGGACTATATCGGGTCCATAGTTAACCTACTCATAGCCGGACTATATCGGGTCTATAGTTAACCTACTCATAGCCGGACTATATCGGGTCTATAGTTAACCTACTCATAGATGGACTATATCGGGTCTATAGTTAACCTACTCATAGCTGGACTATATCGGGTCTATAATTAACCTACTCATAGCTGGACTATATCGGGTCTATAGTTAACCTACTCATAGCTGGACTATATCGGGTCTATAGTTAACCTACTCATAGCTGGACTATATCGGGTCTATAGTTAACCTACTCATAGCCGGACTATATCGGGTCTATAGTTAACCTACTCATAGATGGACTATATCGGGTCTATAGTTAACCTACTCATAGCTGGACTATATCGGGTCTATAGTTAACCTACTCATAGCTGAACTATATCGGGTCTATAGTTAACCTACTCATAGCTGGACTATATCGGGTCTATAGTAACCTACTCATAGCTGGACTATATCGGGTCTATAGTTAACCTACTCATAGCTGGACTATATCGGGTCTATAGTTAACCTACTAATAGCTGGACTATATCGGGTCTATAGTTAACCTACTCATAGCTGGACTATATCGGGTCTATAGTTAACCTACTCATAGCTGGACTATATCGGGTCTATAGTTAACCTACTCATAGCTGGACTATATCGGGTCTATAGTTAACCTACTCATAGCTGGACTATATCGGGTCTATAGTTAACCTACTCATAGCTGGACTATATCGGGTCTATAGTTAACCTACTCATAGCTGGACTATATCGGGTCTATAGTTAACCTACTCATAGCCGGACTATATCGGGTCTATAGTTAACCTACTCATAGCCGGACTATATCGGGTCTATAGTTAACCTACTCATAGCCGGACTATATCGGGTCTATAGTTAACCTACTCATAGCCGGACTATATCGGGTCTATTGTTAACCTTCTCAAAGCCGGACTATATCGGGTCTATAGTTAACCTACTCATAGCCGGACTATATCGGGTCTATAGTTAACCTACTCATAGCCGGACTATATCGGGTCTATAGTTAACCTACTCATAGCCGGACTATATCGGGTCTATAGTTAACCTTCTCAAAGCCGGACTATATCGGGTCTATAGTTAACCTACTCATAGCCGGACTATATCGGGTCTATAGTTAACCTACTCATAGCCGGACTATATCGGGTCTATAGTTAACCTACTCATAGCCGGACTATATCGGGTCTATTGTTAACCTTCTCAAAGCCGGACTATATCGGGTCTATAGTTAACCTACTCATAGCCGGACTATATATCAGGTCTATAGTTAACCTTCTCAAAGCCGGACTATATCGGGTCTATAGTTAACCTTCTCAAAGCCGGACTATATCGGGTCTATAGTTAACCTTCTCATAGCCGGACTATATCGGGTCTATAGTTAATCCACTCATAGCTGGACTATATCGGGTCTATAGTTAACCTACTCATAGCTGGACTATATCGGGTCTATAGTTAATCCACTCATAGCCAGACTATATCGGGTCTATAGGTAACCTAGACGGTGAAATGACGGCTATTGCTTGCTAGGCAGACGCGGCCTTACTTATGTTTCACCCCTTTCAATTGAAACAGGCCCCGCCCTCCAAGGGGGGCCCCAACAGACCAGCAAAATCCCATTCATTTTCTCCGTAGGATATTGATTTTCAGCCATAATGTCTAAACCATTTAAGGTAGATTGACCACGAGCTACGAGGTTGTGGAACGAAAGTTTCTGCTTCTATAAAAGCCATAAGGTATGAAATCAACCTTGTTATTTGCGATGTTCTGGAGAAATACTACACTACCCACAAGTCTAAACAAAACACTGATGTCTCTGATTGGTCGAACTCGTGGTTACCATGGTGACGTTTACCACCCCTGCGAACGGCTTAAGCGATCTGAAGTAGAATATCGGTAGTTTATGTATTTATTTATACCTTTGCCTTTTTTGCCATTAAATAGACAGCTGAAAATATACTGCTCAAATCAATGAAGCGGTGAAGTTGCCCTGCGTGAAAGGGCGAGGCTTATTCCAACGTAAAACGCTGTATAATTGTATATAGTTTTAATCAAATAAGGTTGGATTATTTCTATGTTGAGCTGCCTGTTCATGAAGCTGAAAGTGCACGTGATAAAATAATATACCATTGATGCAAACCAACAGGAATCCTTGCTTATTCTGCTCTATTATGTTTATGTTTTATGTGGGTAGGGCCCCATATTAGTAATTGAAACGGCCCCCAGATGCTTAAGGCCGCCGCTGTTGCTAGGATAAGTGTCAGTCTTAATCAGCGGCTCCATCCGCTTCCTGATAAAACCATCCATTATTCCCTCTTTGACTCCCTCGTTTCTCTCCCGAATCCTCAGGTGTGTTGTGGCTCTGCATCGCGGCCGAGTGTCTCTATATTTTACTTCTGGCCACTGGAGGAATCCTCATGTCTATAGAGGTCTGCCATTTCGGGAACGTCATCGATGGACTGAAGCTGAATGCCTTTGCCGCCATATTCACAGTCTTATCAGGTAAACCTGTTGTACATGATCAGCATGTGCTTATTATTTTGGTGATGCTTCACAATAAGGTCTCATTTGTTAACATTAGTTAATGCATTAACTAACATGAACTAAAAGTGAGTAATATATATACAGTATACACAGCCAAACCAGAATGTATTCAGACTCCTTCAACATTTCTCACATTATCAGTTTATTCGCTATAGTTTATAAATGGTGATAAATATGAGCAGAACTCAGAGTTCTCAGATCAGTGGATATTTGACTGGTTTTGTCCGTCCTTCTGTTAGACTCTCACACATGAATTATGTTGAATATCTGTCAGCTGTTAAATTTAACTACACAATTAGATAATACCAGTTTAGCTCAACCAGTGACCAAGCAATGCTTCATGTTGTTCAGTGTGTGTGTAAAAAGAGCATTAGCAATTACAGAAAACACACTTCAGCAAAACATGATCAGCTCAAAGTGGAGGAATCATTTCTGCTCCCAAATTTGTATAAATTTGAAGAATTGTTGGGTGTAATATGTCACAGTTTACTTTATTTTGCTCTCCTCACTTACATAAATGAACTATAGTGTCCTGCACACACTAGTAAACATGATATCCGGTGTCTGAATAATGTTTGGTTTGACTGTATAAGATCTGCATGTGCTTGTTTCTGCTCTCTGATGATTATCCACGGCTTTATCCTTCAAAGGTCACCAGACTCACTGAGATTTTTTTTGGAGAAATTTCTGGTTGTGTCTCCCTCCATCATAAACGAGTGTGTGTCGCGTCAGACGAAACACAGTAAACGCTGTCGTGTTCTCTGGCGTTCGGATGCTGGTGTCCGGGAACACACTCGTGTGTGTGAGACGCTTCTGGAGGCAATTACACCCAATCACTCTGATCACACACTTCCACTTTCAGAAACACCAAACCAACATTAGAGACGCTGCGACGCCATTGGTCCGCTGGTTACTCCAGTTATCCAATCACAGCTGAGGGTTAAGTTACGCATCGAGGGATTTATTCAGTAAATGTGTTTCCATCAGTTTATATGCTTGTCTTCTAATCGGATAAAACAATTATCCGCCTCAATTGAGTGCATATGTTTTTATGTGCATTTATTGCTTTTTACATCTAGTGTTTTTAATGCAAAATCCCAAAATGGATGGAAACAGCAACAGAGATGCAATTACTGGTGGATTGAGCCTCTGCTCGTCTTTTGTAGTGAATGCTTTTGCATTTATGTGTTATCTCAGAGCCCTGCCTTTCCCCAGATACATATAAACCATCCGGCTCAAAATCACATATAAGCCTCCCAGTATTGGGAAGCCTGAACTCCTGAATGTCGTCCAGGATATTTCTGACAGTTTCACAATTTAAGGGCTTATGGTGACATATGTGTCGAATTTCAATCTGCTTAAATCCTGTCCTAGTTATCTATAAATATATATATATTTCAGGATGCAAGCCCATTGTATTGAGAGGGAGTTGCACTGTACAGCCAATATTTATGTTATTAATATAATACAATTTTACAATATAATATAATAATACAATATAAAGAGGTGACATAATAATAATGGTAAAATATTATAATTTTTATATTATATCACATTACATATATTTTATTACATTATATATTATATTATATTATGAAGAATCTATATGAATAGTCAAACTAAATATCTCACCTTTAAATATTATTATTATTATTATTAATACCACCACTACTACTACTACTAATAATAATAAAGGTTAGAAATGATCATTTTGACTATTATATTATATTATATTATATTATGAAGAATATATATGAATAGTCAAACTGCTAAAATATCAACTTTAAATATTATTATTATTATTATTATTAATACAACTACTACTATTAATAATAATAATAATAATAATAAAGGAAAGATATTATCATTTTGACATATTATATTATATAGTCAAAGTTATAATAATGTAAAAGTGAAAATATGTAATATTATTATACTTAATGCCATATCTTACCATTTGGACACTTCAGATTTACACCAAACATTAAAATGAACACCTCCCATATCATAAATTAAATACGCACTTGGCTTAAAAATTCAAATTAAAAGCTAGGCTTGTATGATCCTGAATGTGTGTGAAACACACCTTTTGTGCTCATGCTAGAGTTTTAATATTGCATAATGAGGGATGAACTTATGACTTCCTGTCGCATCTCCGCCGAGCCTGGCGTCTTGGAGAGAGCGGGATCATGGAAGCAGTGCATCATGGGAAGGGCGAGCTACAACCTCAATTAGCTCCTGTCTTCCTCTGAAACAATCAGCAGAAGAGATGCGTTCAAGCATGATGAGAAGTTTCACTTTAATGAGTCGCATAGCTAATTATGTGTTGTGGATCTAATAACACATCGACAAAACACTAAAGTACTTTAATACACAATATGTTCCTAAAGTTAAAGAAATAGTTCGGCATGACTTTCTTTCTCTTGAGGAACAGATGTTCTCAAAAAGGAGGAAAAAAGCACCATAAAAGTACAAGTAAAAAGTAGTTTTGTAACATGTTCTATGAAGCCCATGCTTATAATGAATTATAGTTAATTAAGTATTACTATTCTATAAATATATTTATAAAGACTCATTAAGACCTAAACTGCATTATAAGAACAGTTGTAGTCACATTTATATTATTTTCATAACTTATAAGTCATGCATTTGCTTTTTCAATCTCCATGCTCATAATCCATTATACACTGATTTATAAATGATCAAATATAAAATATTTCCAGAGACACTTGTTTGCTGCACCAATTAGTTATCAATTATGTCTTTAATGGCTAATGTTCACTTTAGAGGTCATGAATGGTAATTATGATTTGATAAAATCTATATCTCGTCAGCCATATGCATGGTATTGTTTATAAGAGTTTTATACTTTAAAAATATTGTTGCAGTTTTTTGCTAGTATGTAACTTTAAAAAAAAAAATCAACTGTTTGTAATAATGATTTATGTTTTTCCTTTTCATTATTTTAATTACAGGAATTATTGTTCATTAATTACATTTACAAGTAAACAACTTAACGTGTTACCAGTAGTATTATTGTAAGTCTCCTAAAGTATTATAATAGTTTAGTATGAGGAAGTTTAGTATGAGCTGATTGGCTTTCCTGTGGCTCGTATCCGAAAGCAGTGTGTCAGGTCTGAATATCCAGGAGCGCCGCTGAGATTCGACAACTGAGAGTCTCTTGAGAACCTCTTTTGTGTTTTAGCGCATTATATATTCAAGCTGAGGGAATCAATCATTCGTTCTGAAACACGAGACGACGAAGAGCTGATCAGGACTGTGGTGAACGACAGATCGACTGATCCATCAAATAATGCAGTTAACAAGCGCTATATTATTATTATCATTATTATTGACTTGTGTGTTTGTGATGATGTCAGCATGCAGGCGCCTCACTGTGGTTGTCATGGAAACATGAGGGTTATGGGTCAGATGATCTCGTTTCCCACGCGTGACGGGGTTTAGATGGACATGAGGATACTATGAGTGTGTGTGTGTGTTTAGATGGACATGATGATAGTATAAGAGCCACAGATCGCCTGAGAGCTGCAAACGTCTCTGATCTCCTTCAGTGATTTCTCTGATGTTCAGTAGATTAACAGAGACTCTGAGCTGTAAATAATGTGCAGTTTAACCTCCGTCCTCCACGTTTCTGTGTGATTGTCCTGAGTTGTGTCGATTATGTCCAGTTTGCCGTGTGTGTGTGTGTGTGAGTGAGTGAGTGAGTGAGTGAGTGAGTGAGTGAGTGAGTGTGTGTGTGTGTGTGAGTGAGTGAGTGAGTGAGTGAGTGTGTGTGTGTGAGTGAGTGAGTGAGTGAGTGAGTTTTTGTGTGTGTGTGTGTGTGTGTGTGTGTGTGTGTGTGTGTGTGTGTGTGTGTGTGAGTGAGTGAGTGCGTGCGTGCATGTGTGAGAGTGAGTGTGTGTGTGTGTGTGTGTGTTAGGGATGGGCGTATCGATTATAACTGCTTCCTTAATCACACAAAAAAAATAGCTATAAATCTGTTTTTATAGGGTGGGAACAGTGTTGTGTGTTACAAACATTTGAACCATGTGTAAACAAAAATATAATCCTATAAATTCCAATTAAGGTGTATTGAATGTTAAAATGCCTTTTAAATATATTGTCAATTAGGTATCATTACCCATTTTACTCTAAGTAATTCAATAATTTAAGAAATTAAAAAAAATGTCAAAGTTCAGTTTAGAGGTATCGTATCGGCATCGGCGACACTGGCCTTGAAAGTATCGGTATCGTATCGAAAACAAAATAAGTGGTATCGCCCATCCCTAGTGTGTGTGTGTGTGTGTGTGTGTGAGAGAGAGAGAGAGAGAGAGAGAGAGAGAGAGAGAGACAGAGAGAGTCTGTAACCGTAAGTGTGTTTCTCTGATCTTCAGGTCTTCTGGGTATGGTGGCTCACATGATGTTCACCACAGCGTTCCAGCTGACCGTGAGTCTCGGCCCTGAGGACTGGAAACCACAGAACTGGGACTACAGCTGGTCTTACATGTACGTTCACTCATGTTTAGGGAAGCAATACATGCGTCCAGTGTCTTTGACTGCAATCGAAAAACGTCTCGGGTTAGGGTTAGGGTTACGATGACGACACTATGGGGAACACCTCTTAGCGTAACGCGTCTGAAGCATGAATGAAACTAATCCAATCCTATTGGCGTTGCGTGATGACGTAGCGTGTGACGGCATACACGGAAGCTACAAAGGGACACAACAGTGTTAGCTTCACGATGAAGCAAGTCGTTCCCAGGCAGGGCTCGTTGTGGCATAGTGGGTACTCGTTCCCCATAGTGTCGTCATCGACGCAGTGCGAGTTCCCTTCTCAGGGAACAAGGGTTACAGTCGTAACCCGAGACGTTCCATTTTGAGTGAACTCGCTCTGCGTCGATGACGACACTATGGGGAACGAAATACCCACTATGCCACAACGAGCCCTGCCTGTCCCAGTGTGAAGCTGACTCAGGCACAACTAGGACGAGAGCCCTCGTGTGCTGGGTGTAGAGGGGAGGTTCAGACTATAAATCCTCATGAATGTGTGCGGAGTGGCCCAGCCAGCTGTATCACACACCTCATGAATAGGTGCAACTGAAAGGAGGACTCTAGAGGATGCCATGCCTCTGGTAGAGTGAGCCCTCACGGCCAAAGGTGAAGGCAAACTGGGCACCTGATAGGCCAGGGAAATAGCCTGAGCAATCCAGCTGATGGTCTGTTTAGAAGCGGGGAGACCCTTCTTGGGTGACCCGAAACACACCAGCAACTGGTCCGCCTTCCTCCACTGAGAATACCTCTGAACATAGATGTTAAGTGCTCTGACAGGGCAGAGCAAATTTAGTCTTACATCTTCCGCTGTCACATGAGGTGGAGGATGAAATGCCTGCAGAACCGTCGACCTCGCCATATTAGACGGCACCTTAGGCACATAGCCCGGTCTGGGGTCCAAGATGGCCTTAATTTTCCCAGGAGCAAACTCCAGGCACTGCAGAGATATGGAGAGCGCCTGGAGATCTCCTACCCTCTCAAGAGAGGTAATGGCAAGGAGAAAGACCACCTTAAGTGACAGGTTCTTGGCCTCAGCCGACTCCTGAGGTTCGAAGGGGGCCTAGACCAGCCCTTCAAGAACCACTGCCAGGTCCCATGTGGGAACTCTGGTACAATCCGCAGGTCTCATCCTCCGAGCCCCACGGAGGAAACATACAACCAGCTGATGTCTCCCCAGAGGCCCATCACCCAGAGGAGCATTAAAGGCCCCAATGGCAGCCACGTACACTTTGAGTGTGGACGGGGTAAGACCAGCCGAGAAGCAGTCTTGGAGGAACTCCAGCACTGAAGCCACTGGGCAGTTAACTGGGTCTCGCATATCGGCTCCACCACGTCGGGCCTCAGCCCCTGCCTCCACAGTTCTGGTCCCCTGGGACATGAGGGATGCGTCTGTCTAAACGGCTTTCCGGCGACATGACGCTCCCAGCACAGGACCTTGGGACAGAAACCAAGGTTTCTTCCACATAGATAGGGAACGAAGGCATCTGCACGTAACCCTTATCATGCAGAACGGATTTCCCCTCAGTGGCTCTCATGTGCAGCAGGCCAAAAGCCGATGCCGAACTGCCAGTTCTCGAGACTGGGCCGAAATGAGCCAGTCGTCGATATAATTTAGCACACAGATGCCCTGGAGCCTCAGCGGAGCTAGAGCTGCATCCATGCCCTTGGTGAAGGTGCAAGGGGAGAATGCTAGGCCGAACGGAAGAACCCGATATTGGTACGCTTCGCCCCGAAAGCGAACCTCAGGAACTTCCTGTGAGATGGAAGGATGGAGACATGGAAGTATGCGTCCTTTAGATCTATCGTGACAAACCAGTCCTCGGATCTGATCTGGCTCACAATAATGAGAATGGTGAGCATCTTGAACCTGAATCTCCTCAGAGACCGATTCAGATGTCTTGGATCTAAAATTGGACGCAACCCTTCATCCTTCTTTGGAACTATGAAGTTCCGGCTGTAGAACCCGGACTCCCTGTCTGGTGGAGAAACATGTTCTATTGCCTCCTTTACCAGCAGAGAGTGAACTTCCTGTTCTAACACCCGACCCTGCTCTGGGTCTACTGCAGTCCAGACCACCCCATTGAACTTTCAGGGCTGGTGTCGAGTGTTTTGTGAGAGCCCTTCATGATACCCTGAAGTCGAGGACCGGCTAGGAATAATTGAAAATGACTCTCGGAGCGCTGCCTGGCCGCAAGCCTGTGGGGTGGACAGAGCAGCGTTTCACTGGAAACCGATGCGTCCCGAAGTGCCAGTGGCGGCGGGGATCTTGATCGCTCTCTCTCGGGGGGGCCGGCCCTCAGAGGTCTCACATGAGTTAGGACCCTTTTTCCCTTTGCCTTCCTGGCCTGAAGGAGGGTCCTCAGATCTGCCTTCTCAGGAGGCTGTGGGTGAGAGCGCCGCCTAGAGTCCCAAGCTCTTTGAGGGGGACCTCTAGAAGCGACACTCTCCTTTTGGCCCTGTCGGTATGAGGAGCTCGATGACGGCTGAGGCTGACCCCTGGCGGCAGCCTTTTTGGACCTTGAATGGAGAGGGAGATACTGCTTGAACGCTGCGGTCTGTTTTTTGGCAGCGCCGGGGCTTTAAGGGATGACGCAACGTCTGGGGAGAGATAGCTGCCCAAAGCCTCCTCAACACGTGGCATCATCCCATAACCATTCTCCTTAACCCCCTCGATGTTGCTATAATCCAACACCGGGGGATTAGGGGGACATGCGCGGGGAAAATGGCCTGTTCCATGACTTACACAACTCATTGTGTATGTATGGAAAGAACGGCAAACCCCGGCATGAAGGCTGTGATCGGTGCTGCAGAAAGCGCTCATCAAGCTTGCTTCTAGCCTGCGCTTCCTGCCTCTCTTGTGGACAACTGATGTTTCATTTGGCCACAGCACGCGTCACAACCTCCACGAGCTCTTCATACACGGGTGCAGAGTGAAATGGCATGTGTGACTCATCCAGATCCCCCTGCCGCGATGCTGAGCACGTCCACATCTGAATCAAACAGCTGCAGCACCGGGCTGTCAACCCGAGGGGAAGAATCTGCAGGGCGGGCTTCCGCACAGGGAGTGAAGGGATCTGAGCTATCAGATGAGGACCAAGAAAGTGCCGAAGCAGTCTCAATCCCCTCTCCGAGCCCCACGATCTGATCGGACCCGAACTGCGGGGAGCGCGAGCCTGGCCGGCTTCATCAAATATAGCCAGGCGGGAGCAGTACACACACATCTCATGTGTGTCCCCACCCGTGATAAAGCGAGGGCAGGGATGCACACACTTCCTGAACTGCTCACTTGCCATTTATATATATATCACAGACAACACCAAATAGACAATCACATAACACAGAGCGAAAGCTAACGCTGTTGTGTGCCGGTGTCCCTTTGTAGCTTTCGTGTATGCCGCCACACGCTACGTCATCACGCAACACCAATAGGATTGGATTCATGCTTCAGACGCGCTATGCTAAGAGACGTTCCCCATAGTGTCGTCATCGACGCAGTGCGAGTTCCCTCGAAAGGGAACTGATATGACACTTAAATGTGAGTTGAAAAAAGCTGTCTAATATTATAATACTTTTTTGCTTGCATATTATATTTATATATATATATATATAATAGTGCTGGGTAACGATTAATTGCGATTAATCACATCCAAAATAAAAGTTTGTGTTTTCATAATATATGTGTGTGTACAGTGTATAATTATTTTGTATATATAAATACACACATATGCATGTATATATTTAAGACATATTTGCATGTATATATATTTATACATAATTTATATTATATATAAATAACACATTTTTCTTAAATATATACATGCATGTGTGTGCATTTATATATACAAAATAATTATACACAGTACACACACAAATATTATGTAAACACAAACTTTTATTTGTATTAATCGTTGCACAGCCCTAATATATATATATATATACAGTATATTGATTAACTTGACCAAAAAAAACTTATAAATTATTTAAATTTCACATTAATAAAAATGCACACAGTATTTGGGTCACGGGACATTAAGTTGAATTCAAATGTTGATTTTAATTTCTGTGGATGGTGTTTTCTTCAGTCTGGCGTGGAGCTCGTTCACCGCCTGCATGGCCTCCTCCGTCACCACCATCAACAGATACACTAAAACTATACTGGAGTTCAAACACAAGCGGAAGAACATGGAGAAGAACCTGAAGATCAAGCAGAAGCTTCTGGACCTGGACTCTCCAGAACAGGTGTGGGACATGTACATCAGCTCCGTTCCCAGCAGCTCCGGCGAGGAGTTTCTGGACCTCTCTGGCTCTGGACGCAAGCTCTCCGACAACTCCCTGTTCCTGGATCTGAACCAGCTGCCGGCTCCACAGGGAGAGGAGTTCTGCTGAGGACTGGGACCCGGTCCAAGACACAACTCCACAGGCAGAGGAGTTCTGCTGAGGACTGAGACCCGGTCCAAGACACGACTCCACAGGGAGAGGAGTTCTGCTGAGGACTGAGACCCGGTCTGAGACACAACTCCACAGGGAGAGGAGTTCTGCTGAGGACTGAGACCCGGTCCAAGACACGACTCCACAGGGAGAGGAGTTCTGCTGAGGACTGAGACCCGGTCCAAGACACGACTCCACAGGGAGAGGAGTTCTGCTGAGGACTGAGACCCGGTCCAAGACACGACTCCACAGGGAGAGGAGTTCTGCTGAGGACTGAGACCCGGTCCGATACACGACTCCACAAGGAGAGGAGTTCTGCTGAGGACTGGGACCCAGTCCGAGTCACGACTCAACAAAAGAGGAGTTCTGCTGAGGACTAAGACCCGGTCCGAGACACGACTCCACAAGAAGAGGAGTTCTGCTGAGGACTGGGACCCAGTCCGAGTCACGACTCCACAGGGAGAGGAGTTCTGCTGAGGACTAAGACCCGGTCCGAGACACGACTCCACAAGGAGAGGAGTTCTGCTGAGGACTAAGACCCGGTCCGAGACACGACTCCACAAGGAGAGGAGTTCTGCTGAGGACTGAGACCCGGTCTGAGACACGACTCCACAGGGAGAGGAGTTCTGCTGAGGACTGAGACCTGGTCCGAGTCACGACTCCACAGGGAGAGGAGTTCTGCTGAGGACTGAGACCTGGTCCGAGTCACGACTCCACAGGGAGATGAGTTCTGCTGAGGACTGAGACCTGGTCCAAGTCACGACTCCACAGGGAGAGGAGTTCTGCTGAGGACTGGGACTCGGTCAGAGACACGACTCTACAGGGAGAGGAGTTCTGCTGAGGACTGGGACCCGGTCCGAGTCACGACTCCACAGGGAGAGCAGTTCTGCTGAGGACTGAGACCTGGTCCGAGTCACAACTCCACAGGGAGATGAGTTCTGCTGAGGACTGAGACCTGGTCCGAGTCACGACTCCACAGGGAGAGCAGTTCTGCTGAGGACTGAGACCTGGTCCGAGTCACGACTCCACAGGGAGAGGAGTTCTGCTGAGGACTGAGACCCGGTCAGAGACACGACTCCACAGGGAGAGGAGTTCTGCTGAGGACTGGGACTCGGTCAGAGACACGACTCCACAGGGAGAGGAGTTCTGCTGAAGACTGAGACCCGGTCCAACACACGACTCCACAGGGAGAGGAGTTCTGCTGAGGACTGAGACCCGGTCCAAGACACGACTCCACAGGGAGAGGAGTTCTGCTGAGGACTGGGACCTGGTCAGAGACACGACTCCACAGGGAGAGGAGTTCTGCTGAGGACTGGGACTCGGTCAGAGACACGACTCCACAGGGAGAGGAGTTCTGCTGAAGACTGAGACCCGGTCCAACACACGACTCCACAGGGAGAGGAGTTCTGCTGAGGACTGAGACCTGGTCAGAGACACGACTCCACAGGGAGAGGAGTTCTGCTGAGGACTGAGACCTGGTCAGAGACACGACTCCACAGGGAGATGAGTTCTGCTGAGGACTGAGACCCGGTCCGAGTCACGACTCCAGAGGGAGAGGAGTTCTGCTGAGGACTGAGACCCGGTCAGAGACACGACTCCACAGGGAGAGGAGTTCTGCTGAAGACTGAGACTCGGTCTGAGTCATGACTCCACAGGGAGAGGAGTTCTGCTGAGGACTGGGACTCGGTCAGAGACACGACTCCCCAGGGAGAGGAGTTCTGCTGAGGACTGGGACCCGGTCCGAGTCACGACTCCACAGGGAGAGGAGTTCTGCTGAGGACCGAGACCCGGTCTGAGACACGACTCCACAGGGAGAGGAGTTCTGCTGAGGACTGGGACCCGGTCCGAGTCACGACTCCACAGGGAGAGGAGTTCTGCTGAGGACTGAGACCCGGTCTGAGACACGACTCCACAGGGAGAGGAGTTCTGCTGAGGACCGAGACCCGGTCCAAGTCACGACTCCACAGGGAGAGGATCTCTGCTGAGGACTGGGACCCGGTCCGAGTCACAAAGTCTCACAACATCTCGTTCGATGTGCTCTGTTTTGCTGTCGTTTGATGTTGATGCTGTTAGTTATAGTTTGTTATTAATGTGCTGATATGTTAAACATATACTGGAACCAGAAGTGGGATAAATGAAGGATTTTCCTCAATCTGCTGAGGACTGGGACCCGGTCCGAGTCAGGGTGAGGAGTTTTGCTGAGGACTGGGACCTAGAGGTCTGCACGGGCTTTAAACTGAAGCCTGAACCCGGCCTGTACCAAAAATCATTTAACCCGACCCGACCTGACCCGACCATTATGGTTATATTTTAATCCCAAACCCAACCCGACTCCCGAGGTCCATTTCTCACAGTAAAAAAAAAAAGTCCCCCTGTGGATGCTGTATTTTTTTTTTGATTGCTTGATATTATGATAATGAAACAAATACATATACAAATACAGTTTCAACGAGGCACAGCGGCCCCCTCAGCACACAAGAAGAAAAGAAAGAGAAAAGGCACGGACTTACCAATTATGAAACTTTGCTGTGTTTAAACAGGTTTAACAGTCACAAATTCCTCTGAAACTTAAACTCATTAAACCTGCAGTTGCACAACTATTTACACAAATATATCCTTCTCAGTACGAGTTATGAAGGAAGAGAACAGCATCGACAGTTGATGGTTTCAGCGCCGTCCTCCTCTGATTGCTGTGACTGCAATAGTGGGCGGGAATATATGCGCAAAACAGATTTGTAAAATGATATATAATGATTCACACATCATTTTACAAAACTGTAAATCGCTCGCACTATTTCAGTCACAACACAGCAAGCACAAACTATATACATGTATAGCCTATATAGTTTTTCTTAGTTACAAACCTGAACCCAAGGCTATTCATTAAACATTAACCCAAACCCGACCCAAAACCGGGCAGCAGAACTCTAGTGTGACCCGGTCCGAGTCACGACGTCTCGTTCGATGTGCTCTGTTGTGCTGTTGTTTGAAGCTGATGCTGTGAGTTTTAGTTTGTTATTAATGTGCTGATATGTAAAACATATACTGGAACCAGAACTGGGAAAAAGTAAGGATTTTCCTCAATCTTAGAGCATATAATGTGACACAAGACAATTGTTTTAAATTAACCACTGAAACTGAGTTAAAAACATGCATACTTTGCAACAAAAAAAAAAAAACTTCAGTATTTGTTGCGTTATTTTCCTCTTATCTCTGTAAAGCTGCTTCGAAACAATCTGTATTGTAAAAAGCGCTATATAAATAAAGCTGACTTGTCTTGTTTTCCAGCACAAATATCTAAACATTCTTAAATCAAGATACATTTACTGTAGAAGCAAAATAACTGAAGATATTAAGTTGTGTTTACTTAAAATTGAAGTTACGTAAAATTTAAAATTAAGTTCATGCTTAAAACAAGAAAAAATTAATTTTTTTTATGAAGATTTTTCTGACTCCGTTGTCATATTTGTACTTGTTTCAAGCACAAACAAATGATTTTTTCATAAAACAAGACTTTATATCTTCAGTAATGTTGCTTCTTCTCCAGTAAATGTATCTTCATTTAAGAATGTTTTGATGTTTGTGCTGGAAAACGAGGCCGAAACATGATTATTTGCAGTGTTTTCTGCCACATTGAGGAACGGCTGCTGTAGATTCTCTGCTGTGTATTAAGAAGTCATCATTACCGGATCGATCCCGAGGGTGTGTGTCTGTTCTAATGAGACACGAATCACATTGCTGAGTGCCTTTGTGTGTGCGATTGATCCCTGTTCTTTAACCGTAGCATGCTAAAGTCCTGGAAATGTTTATTTTATACAGCCAGTTTGATCAGCAACGTATTTATAATTATCTCAATGCTAATCAAATAATGTAAGGATTACCATTTGCGTTTAGCTTTAAAAATCAAGAGAATTATTTTGTTTTTAATTATAGAAGTTGCATTAATCATTCTGCATTCAGTCGAATGTATGTCACTGTGAAGAGGAAAGGAATTGGACGAATTCTAGATAAACTCGCAGATGTGTGGGATAAAAGTAGAAAGAAGTGAGTTTTCCGTGTTGTTCTGGGAAACATGATCCATATGCTCACGTTACTTGAATCTGTACATGTAACCTCATTTAAACCCTTTAGAATAAATAATGCACCTCTTTATAAACTGAGTCTTTGCACTGCCAAAAACAAACTGTTTACATTTAATGTGCAATAATGAATGACACACACACTTTTTTACAGTAATGCACAAGCAGCATACTGTACTGTATTGTAGACTAATGGTGTTAAATTAAACGCATGTCAGATTGTTTATGTTTAATTTAATAATAATTGCTGTATTTGTTTGCTTGGTTATTTTCACTTCATTGCTTTCCTTTGACTTTATGTTGATGAAATGTACAGTATAATGAATGAAGTCTTTTACAAAAGCTGCCAGGCATAGAGTGATAACTACAATGACCAATGCATTATAATAAAAAGAACATTTATAACCTGAAATGATCTGTTTATTTTCTGCATAGAAACACTTCATTGATTTCGCCAGAGGGTGGCGCTGCAGACCAACACGTTCTCAACACACTCACATTATAATGCACTGATAGAGTAATGAGTTTATGAAAGTCTGTGCGGCAGTTTCATCTAAATTTGATTAACTTAATCAATAGTGCCCCATCAACAATAATAATACAGTGGTTAATAAAACAAAATGTGTTTGAATTATAATTAATTTGACGTCTACAGTAACAAATCACTCGAATCCCCCTCATTATTTTTATCTGATATTATCTATTGTATATTTTAAACCATTACATAACTCGTATAATCGATTTGTCACGTGTACGCAGCACTAACCAATCGTGATGTGGCACAGCAAGCTCAATTTTCATTGGACAATGAAATGCCGCGTTAATTTGAATTTCCCGGCTTGTTCATAAATCGGTTGAAAAGTTAAACTGCACAATCTGGTTTCAGGATATGGATGAAAGAAAAAATACATATCGCTCTTTACAGTCGGAATGGAGAGATGAAATTGCATGTGTGGAACGGTCTGGATCTGTTGTTTGTCTCAGATTTGTTTATAATAGTGTCACTAAATTATTGGATGTGAATGGAACCAAACCAGAAGCGCATTAATGGTGAGTAAAACGTTAGTCTGGAGTTGAATTTATTATTATTTGTGTCCAACTCATTGGTTTACCGTTTGATGAAACTATCATAGTTAGTTAAATGAAGTCAAGTACAGTCCACCTACAGGCCTATAAGGTGTGTGTGTGATTCGAGTGATTTCTGAAGGATCATGTGACACTGAAGACTGGAGTAATCATAATGATGCTGAAAATTCAGCTTTGATCACAGCAGTAAATTACACTTTCACGTAGAAAAAAAAACAGCTGTTTTACATTGGAATAATATTTCACCATTTTACAGTTTTTTTATCAAATAAATGCAGCTTTGGTGAGCACAAGAGACTGATTTCAAAAACAGTACTAAAAAAAAATCTTAATTATTCCAAACTTTTGAACAGTTCTTTACCTTTTGCTTTTCTGGAAATAAATTTGAGCTAATAGCACAATGAAGGTATTTTCTAGTCATGATACAATGAGTCATTTTATTTAAGATACCGTATATCAACAAAGAATCATAGACAATTTGTAAAGAAATATATTATTTTTGCATTAACATATCTTAAAACGAATCCAATTTTTGTGATTAAACAGAACAAAAACAATTACACAGGAACTTAAAATCATTTATTTGCTGTCTATGGGCTGCATTTCAGACTAGTGCAAATTCATGCATGCAGAGGGAAAATTCAGAAGGACTGGCCTCATCTGCATATCGTCTACGTTTGAACCAATCAGAGCGAGCCATTGGATATGGAATGTGATTGTAGACCAGCCTTTACACAGGTGTGTCACAATGTCTCTTTCTGTTCAGTGTAAATACAATGAGAAATGATGTCTAATGCTAAAGTTTCTTAAATTCAGACTCTTTTTGATACCCGGACAGCAGCATAGTGTCGGCCCAGACACGGGCCACATCTGGTACATGTGGATTCAATGCGTACAGGGTTTCAAATTAAACTTTTCACTCACCGGCCAATTTGGCTTCTACATTTTTAAGTTACCGGCCATTTAGAACTTCTACTAGCCAAAAGAAAAAGGGAAAAAAAGAGAAATGAACCAGATTAAATGCGTAACAGCCTATATTAATTTAAATATATATATATATATATATATATATATATATATATATATATATATATATATATATATATATATATATATATAAAATAAAATTTGGATTTCATACATTGATTTAGTATTCAAACAAATCCTGTCATCCAGCATCTCATCCCTTCCTCTTTCATCCTCATTCAATGATTTCATCCTCTTTCATTTAAGTCCACCAAAAATGTGTTTAAGGTGCAGATCAATACAGTACAGAGAATATCAAAAAAATGTAGGATGTTGGAAAATAATGTCTTTTCTATTAACCAAATGCTTTTTAATCTTCACTATTGCGTTAATGCAAATGAACAAGCGTGCCGTTATTTGTTGCGTAGTGACGTGTGTGTTCAAGTTAGCCAGATATAAGCAGATTCTGCGCAATACGCTGTATTTAATATACACTCTAAAAAATGCTGGGTTGTTTCAACCCAAATTTGGGTCAAATATGGACAAACCCAAATGTTGGGTTAAAAATGTGATAAAAAAAATTACAGTTGAAAGTGAAAGCTGAAGTTGGGTTAAAATTTCTAATTACATTTTTAACCCAACATTTGGGTTTGTCCATATTTGACCCAAATTTGGGTTAAAACAACCCAGCATTGTTTAGAGTGTACTCTGAGTATTTGCGCTAAATCTGCGGAGATTTGGCTTTTACACGAACTTCCCAGCAAAGTGAGTAAATATAATTAGCAACAGTGATTTGACAGCGTTTCCCGCCAAAGTTGATTTTTACCTGCATTTGGCGGGAGTTAATTTCAAACCCTGAATGCGTACCAAATGTGGGCCGGATCCGTGCCGACACTATGTTGCTGTCTGGGTATAAACGATCGATCAAACATGATTGAAGGTGTTGTTTGACTGGGCAACATACAAAAGACATCAAAATGGCAGGAGCTGAAAAGTGCTGCTTAAACCAATGATTTAAGGTCATTGCTATCAGTTCTCTCAAACTGAGCCAGTGTTCTGACCCGAAGTGCTCAGGCCTGCGTTTACTGTGTATGGCAGACGCATTGATTTGAACAGCGATGGAGCCATCGACAAGCCTAAGATATCGTGTTTCACTGCACTTCTTACGGTTTAAACTTTTTGATATGGCCCAGATCCGGGCCACATCTGGTACATGTGGATTCAACGCGTGCCGGATCCGGGCCGACACCATGTTGCTGTCTGGATATGAACGATCAATCAAACATGATTGAAGCTGCTGTTTGACTGGGCAACATAAAACAGGGGCTTTCGCACAGGGTAGTTCTAGGAACGAGCCACCAGGGTGATTCCCCGAGGACTGGTGGTTCCCTTAGGAACATTTTCCTGGTTGCGTTCGCACCGCTAGTAGGAACTCTGAAGTGATGTGAGACTCGCTTGTTGTTGTGACTTATTTTTGAACGCCAGAGCCTGAGCTCACAGCGCTCACATTCTCCGTGTTCATTAGTTTACGATCTGTCTAACAGTCCTGTCGAATACGTTATTAGATAGAACTGTAATAGAAAGTAGACAGTAATGAAAAGTCATCAGCGTATGGCGTGTGGTTGATGTCATGTTGCTGAGCAGAAATACATAATCATGTTTCTCTCGGTCTCCTCAAAGTTGCGTTGGATTTTCTCCTCAGCGTAAAGGTTAAGAGGTCCATCTATCACTGTTTTACATGTTCGTAGAGTTAGTTTGTGGAGTAAATATATAGGCTATAATCTGTGTGTTTACAGCCTTTTAAAAAATGGCGGGTGCTGGTGTTTCGCGTGCGTTCGGCCAATCAGCGAACACTAACGTCACGGGTAGTTCCTATAGCGCTGGTTTAGACCGACTCTGAAGTAGGAGTAAATTAGCTTCCTAGAACTAAAAATCATTCCTAGTTCCTTCGCCAAAATCCGGGAACTTCCGCCA
The DNA here is from genome assembly GCF_029890125.1 of Rhinichthys klamathensis goyatoka. Lineage (NCBI taxonomy): Eukaryota > Metazoa > Chordata > Actinopteri > Cypriniformes > Leuciscidae > Rhinichthys > Rhinichthys klamathensis. The sequence continues at coordinate 161,407 of NW_026607088.1, forward strand.
ATACTTCTAGGAACTATGAAAAGGTTTCTCCAGTGCGAAAGCCCCTATAAACATCAAAATGGCAAGAGCTGAAAAGTGCTGCTTTAACCAATGATTTAAGGTCATTGCTATCAGTTCTCTCAAACTGAGCCAGTGTTCTGACCCGAAGTGCTCAGGCCTGGGTATACTGTGTCTGGCAGACGCATTGATTTGAACAGCGATGGAGCCATCGACAAGCCTAAGATATCGTGTTTCACTGCACTTCTTACGGTTTAAACTTGCTCAACATTGACCACAACAGTTCATTGCCATCCGAAGTCCATCCCCGCCATCTGGTAGAACTTCAGGTTGTGTGGCTGGTAGAATTCCCTCAGTTTCTGAATGACCTCTGGGTTGATTTTAGGATGCGTTCTGCCTTTGGTTTTGCCCAGACAGTGAGGTTTGCTACTGCCTTCTGGCTTTTTGAGGCAAGGGAAGCCCTTGGTCTTGTTGAAGTAGAAGTGTTTATCCGTGATGATCCTCTGCAGGCCGAGGAAGTCTTGCACGCGACCCAGCTCGCCCGCCGGGTCGCTGATCAGTCTCTCTCCGTGGACGAAGTGTATCTGCGCGAGCGGGAAGTACGCTAGCCATCGCTCCAGGTGTGTGGCGTACAGGCCGATGTACAGCGGGCTCCAGAGCGAGTCGATCTGCCCCGCCGATCGGTTCTTAAACGTCAGGCTCTCGAAGCTGGGAATGTCTGGGGTCTTTGAGATGATCTGGGTGTAGTCGGAGATTGCGCGGGTGATCGGGTCTCGCACCACCACGATTAGCTTGATGTCGCGCGACATGGCGTGGATGCGGCCCGGCGTCTCGGCGGTGACGAAGTATCTGGGCGTCTTCTCCATCACGATTTGCCCGTTGAGGGCTTTTGGCATCATGCTCCTGAAAGACAAGAGGAACAGCGGCGGTACTTGATTATAAAGCTGCACGATTAATCGTTAAATTAAATATCGTGAAATCGATTCAAACACCTGTAAAATCCATAATAGTATCCCAATGATATTAAAATAACAATGGTATCAAATGTCTTACTATAAGAAAATCATATATGATCTGATGTGCATTTTCTTCATAGAATTCACCAATAAATTTGACAAAAATATGGAAAATATAATATTTGTGGCACTGTATACAATGGAAAATGCTATTTCTAATATAAACAGTGAAAATACCTAAAGAACTTAGATGAATCATATATTGTCATAATTCATTTGTCAAAATAGTCAAAACTGCAGTCAAAAAGTCGAAACAGTTTTCTGTAAGATGTATGAATAGAAATGTATAATATTATTATATATATTAAAAAATATATTCCTCAATTATGACATAACCGCACCGTCTGTCTACCCGGACAACACGTTATTAGCGAGTGTTTCTTTTTTTCCCATCTGAATGCATCCTATATTAAACAAATTTAGGAAGTGTAATCTGATGACCAGTGACGACGAGTTAGGAAAGTCATAGAGTAAAGTAGACTCGCGGTTCTGTGCCCACCAGCATGAATCTGGCGTTTACACGGATCTGTTCTGCTGAAGTATTGATCACACCTGAGCTAATGAGGAGACGCGCTCTGTCCTCCAGCAGAACCGGCTCTTATTGGCTGTAAATGAGAAGTCAGGTGTTCCAGTTCCCAGTGTGCATCAGTAATGCTGATTCTCCTGCAGATGTGCCGCCGGCAGCAATCATGGGAAAACGAATGGAATGCATGCGTGTGTTTCTCTGCGTTGGCAGACGGGACTGGCTTGTTTTAAGTGTCTCATCGGCCGCGGGTTTAATGTGCACCTGCACCCCTGCCTTTACAACACGACCACATCTAATGTGTGTTTAACAGACCACACGTCCAAACACATATAGTGAAATAGATTCTAATGATACAAATGCTAAATTAATGCATTTAATATTCAACAATATTATTGATCTCCTGCATTGACAGCATTATATGAGAACGGAACTGAGCTGGACGATGACGTCACGGTTTTCACCAGAGCGGCTATATATTAGGGATGGGACGATACACTTAAACTCACGATACGATGCACCTCGATATGCCAGGGTCACGATACGATACGTCACGATACGATATCAAAAAAGAAAAAAAAAGAGAAAAATATTACTGTATAACAACAACTTATTCATTTGCTTTGGCCGCCAAAGCAAATGTGTGTCCCGCCAAAGCCTTTTTTGATCGACGAGTGATGTAGAATGAATTGACTGCTGCGCTTGACAATGACAGGGCGCATAACGAGCAGAGAGAGAGAGAGAGAGAGAGAGAGAGAGAGAGAGAGAGAGAGAGAGCCCCGGCCGCGCGCGCGCACTCTCACGTCTTCAAACAAAACGAGCGCTGTCTTGCTCTCTCTCCCTCGCGCATATTAATCAAAATCAATTGACACGATAGTAAAAGGTCGGAAGACCGCAGTTTCACGTGGAGCATTTGGAGATTTTTAGAGATTAGAGACTCTAGGCTTACTTAGACTCAATGAACAACATCTCAACACTTAATTATAAAGGCCGGTCTCATATAGACGCCTGTCTCAAATACAAGCCGGTGCAGTTCGACGATTTGGGAAAATAAAAGCCCGGGCTATTATTTGAAGTTTTACGGTATATACACTCACCGGCCACTTTATTAGGTACCCCATGCTAGTAACGGGTTGGACCCCCTTTTGCCTTCAGAACTGCCTCAATTCTTCGTGGCATAGATTCAACAAGGTGCTGGAAGCATTCCTCAGGGAGTTTGGTCCATATTGACATGATGGCATCACACAGTTGCCGCAGATTTGTCGGCTGCACATCCATGATGCGAATCTCCCGTTCCACCACATCCCAAAGATGCTCTATTGGGTTGAGATCTGGTGACTGTGGAGGCCATTTTAGTACAGTGAACTCATTGTCATGTTCAAGAAACCAATTTGAAATGATTAGAGCTTTGTGACATGGTGGAAGTAGCCATCAGAGGATGGGTACATGGTGGCCATAAAGGGATGGACATGGTCAGAAACAATGCTCAGGTAGGCCGTGGCATTTAAACGATGCCCAATTGGCACTAAGGGGCCTAAAGTGTGCCAGGAAAACATCCCCCACACCATTACACCACCACCACCAGCCTGCACAGTGGTAACAAGGCATGATGGTTCCATGTTCTCATTCTGTTTACGCCAAATTCTGACTCTAACATCTGAATGTCTCAACAGAAATCGAGACTCATCAGACCAGGCAACATTTTTCCAGTCTTCAACTGTTCAATTTTGGTGAGCTCTTGCAAATTGTAGCCTCTTTTTCCTATTTGTAGTGGAGATGAGTGGTACCCGGTGGAGTATTCTGCTGTTGTAGCCCATCCGCCTCAAGGTTGTGCGTGTTGTGGCTTCACAAATGCTTTGCTGCATACCTCGGTTGTAACGAGTGGTTATTTCAGTCACTGTTGCCCTTCTATCAGCTCGAACCAGTCTGGCCATTCTCCTCTGACCTCTGGCATCAACAAGGCATTTCCGCCCACAGAACTGCCGCTCACTGGATGTTTTTTCTTTTTCGGACCATTCTCTGTAAACCCTAGAGATGGTTGTGCGTGAAAATCCCTGTAGATTAGCAGTTTCTGAAATACTCAGACCAGCCCTTCTGGCACCAACAATCATGCCACGTTCAAAGTCACTCAAATCAACTTTCTTCCCCATACTGATGCTTGGTTTGAACTGCAGGAGATTGTCTTGACCATGTCTACATGCCTAAATGCACTGAGTTGCCGCCATGTGATTGGCTGCTTAGAAATTAAGTGTTAACGAGCAGTTGGACAGGTGTACCTAATAAAGTGGCCGGTGAGTGTATATACATTTGACTCCATGGTCGGCTGTTTGGGGGCAAGGCAGTTGGTACTGATGCTAATATTTGTTAGCTCGCTGTAGACTGCAGTGTTGTTGTTGCAACATGCGCTGTCTTGACGTGATGACGTACCGCACCGTTCCCCGGATATAATTTTTTTTTTCATTTAGTTTTAACCTGCTTGATCAGCAGATGGTGCTGCCAGCCTGCCACCATAGACTGTATGTCTGCCCCATATACATACACACACACATATAATACACTAAGTTATTTATATACTACGCAAATCATGCAGCAGTGCCATCTATCTTTATTTCGCGATCCATTTTTTTCGACCTCGATGCGTTTCGTCACGTTTTGTATCGCGATATTTCGTCAAACGATATTTCGTCCCATCCCTACTATATATAAATGTATATAGCGCAACCAAGTGTGCCGCACAAGCCCTCAAAAGTGAACCCAAAACGTCTCGATCGCCCCCCGGTGACCGGTCCTAGTATAGCTCATAAGCCCCGCCTCCCCATGTTATTCAACGGGACGTGAGACCGACTAAATAATTAAATTACACTTCACATATCTTTTTTCTAAAGATAGTTTCTGTCATTTAGTGTAGTTTCTATCACGTTGATGTAATTTCAAGTGTTTGTTTTTAAAATAAGTTACTGTTATTTGATGCAAAAAAACGGTGCTGTGACATCATGATTGACAGCTGTGATTGACAGCTTCTCTGTGCGAAGTAGTCACTGAAGTACTAACGGACTTTTTTCATAATGTTGACAATGTGGTTAGTAGTTGTATTTACCTTATTTTAACGAGGTACTGCAATCAGCAGACATCATTGGAGAGGAACGGAGCAGACAAGGCCACTTAAGAAAAGTGCAGGGCGTGTGCTTACGATTGGTTCAGCGAGAGTGGGGGCGGGACCTTGATTTCGCGGCTTTACTTCCTGTTCACGACTGCGCATGACTGGTCCCGAAAACGCTACTGCGCAGACACAAGTTCCACTATGTCAGCGCCATATCGGGACACTGGCGGCTTCAGTTCTCTCCAATGGAAAAGAGCGAAGGGGCGTCGTCCATCTTTTTTTACAGAGTATGAGCGCAACACGTGAAAAGCACCGACTTCCGTCAACAAAACCAACGTGACTAGCTAGCTAGTAGCGAACGTGACTGGTGATCTCAGGTGCTGCGTGCAAATCACTCCGCAGAAGTAGCAGTGCTTCGCCTTCTGAGAATATAGTTCCCAGTATGTATACGGTTAGAAGATGGCGGTCTCATGTGACCTTGTTATTTGTACACGATGTCACTATACAAATCACAACATGTAAATAGGAAAATGTTGACGTTATTTTGTCACTTATTGGGAGCAGTATGCTAGCTGGAGCCATTTACATCCAGTATTTGTGCTAAGCTAGGCTAGCGGTGTGTGCGTCAGACAGAGTTACGGCACACACGGAGATGAGAAGGGTATGTATGGACTGAGCTAATGGTGCGTTCTATTATTTATCCATCTCGGAGATCCGAATCGGAAGACAGACGTTGCGTAGCAACACGCCCCCTTTCCTCGGATTTCTCCTCTCGGACGTCGGACAACCATGAGGACACCGAGCAAGAATTCCGTTTCGGAATTCAAGATGGCTGCGCCCTGTGTGACTTGAAAGTATGAATTGTTTTCATTGTTTTTGAACCGCTTTGGTATTTTAAATGACGATTATAATCACTCGTATTACTGCGTCCCCTGTAGGTATGGGAATCGGTTGTTGTGAGTGCAATTACTACGTTGCTAGCGTTGCTAACAGAAGATTAACATGAAAAACATGAAATAAAGTGAACATTTTCAAGTTCAAGTTCTTCCTCGGTGTTCTGTAAGGTGAAGCACATACTTATTTTGGAGCGCCTGGTACTCAGCCAGTGCTACCATTACAACGGGTGGCGTCCATTATTTTCTCCGACTCGGACGCCCAAAACATAATAGAACGCTTGAAGTGTGGACGTGACGTCATATCCGAGGTCCGAGTCGGTTCGTTGGCTATAATAGAACGCACCATAACTCTGGGGGATACGGTGAATAAGCTAAAGTCCCAAAAAGTCGGCATGTTCCTTTAAAACTGCAGTGAACCAAAGACAGTCTCAAAAACACAGTTTGAAATCGCTGGTGTTTCTGACGTCACAAACGACCTTGTAACCAATCAGATCAACGTGTGATCGTCAACCAGTGGATCTCTGAGCTGAGTGAGTGGAGGCGGGGCTCATTTGCATATTCATAGAACCACGTATAATAAATGAGGCAAGGGTGTCGAGTTACATTCAAGATATTTTTTTCAAGGACAAAACATTTAAAAATATCATTTTGGTGATCTAAGATGAGTTTTAAGGGATACAATGATTGACTACAGGGAGATTTTAAAACTAAATCCATAAAAATGATGGAACCCTTAAAAGCTTCTATATACAACCTTTTCTTCTAAGAGTGAATCAGACTTGCTGATCAAGGACAGCATTTAAATGTGTGATGCTCGTAGTTGTTGCGAGTCTGTTTATTTTCATTGTGTTTGGGTTTCGTTTTGCCTGTGTTCCGGATCATTTATAGTTTCCATGGTTGTTGATTAAGTTGCACACCTGTTTCTTGTTTTGTTTGTGTGTAAGCCCTCAGTTTCCTCTGTTCATTGTTCGGTGTCGTCTAGTTCGAACGAGGTTGTTCTGCAAAGCTTTCTCCTTGTGTTCATTGTTTAATGATTAAAGACTGTTCTTGTTTGCTATCTCTCGGCTTCTGCAAGCACCCGTGACAGTAGTAATGGGCAACAAAAGAGGAGCCACAGTGCACATGATTTAAGAGATAACAGAGACTTGCTGTCCGTCATGCGGTTCAGATGAAGTCCCACTGAGGACGAGCCATATGATGCCTGTGGTGTGTGTGCAGGAGACAGACTCGTGTCGATACAGAGCCGATCCCCACTGTCAGTGACTTCATCTGAGAAAGCACTCAGCCTAAAGACGTCCCTCTGTACCTCGGCCTGTTCTGGGGCCAGCGAGTCTATTAGTCCCGCCATTAATTATTCACTCGCTTCAAGTGATGTGAGCGGTGCGTACTCGCGTGTGCCGCGGAGCTTTAGGCCTCCAGATAATGGAGGCATTTCTATTCAACTTTTACGCGATACAGAGCAATGTGTGTGTGTGTGTGTGTGTGTGTGTGTGTGTGTGTGTGTGTGTGTAGGGGGTGGGGGTGGGGTGGGGTGGGGGTTTTCATCCTAATGACAAAAAAAATTAATCAAAAGAATAAAATGCTTTGAAAGAAACCTTATTAAGTAGTTTGACACCTTTTATTATTATTTCATAGAGGGTGAAATAAATCATCAAAACTGCTAATTAAATATCATTTAGTCCACAGGAAATTATGTGTCAAGTCTTAAAATTTCAGAAAATGTGACATTTTATGGCAAGGCAAGGTCAGTTCAGGTTGTAAAATGTCAACAACATCAATTGATAATTATATATATTTTTTAAATATGTTTATAAATCCATTGTTTATAAATGCATCAATTAATATACATGTAATAATATAAATATATAAAAAAATTGAAATATAGACTTGTCTTTACATTTCTGAAAATAAATAGTAATGACTCCAAATGTAAGGAGCAACACCAACATTCGTTTGAAACATTAATTTTTTTAAGACCATAAAAACCAAAATGAATAGAAAATGTTCTATTTCTGAACATGTTTTACTAGATTTGTACTTTTCTTTATTGTGGACACTAGTGTTTATGTCATTGCCCTACACAGTGCAGCTTACATCTAAGTTTGTTGAGTGTACACTACATCTGCTTTAAAGAACAAAGACTGAGTTTAATTCAGATCGGCCTGTTTTTCAGTTTACATTGAACAGCCAATATGTTTTCTTATGAGAATTAGCGTTAAACTCATAAAGCCTGATTCAGGACCGGTAAGTCTTTGTGTGTAAGGTGTTCAGAGAATATAAAGATCAGTGTAAGTGATATGGATTGTGTGTGCGCTTGAAGCCACCGCAGGTCTGCTCTAATTGAGCCGCGTTTGACCAGAGACTCGCTGAATAAACCCAGCGCTGCCGTGTGTATTGATCGTGATGGGGATGGTAATGTGTGTGTGTGTGTGTGTGTCTCAGCTGGTGTGGGCGGCAGGTGGAGTGTGTAGATGGACTCATCAGTGGCTCGCTGCACACACACACACACAGATGTGAGGCAATTACCCGTCTTCTGTCCAGATACAGCGATGGATGTGATGAGTTTCTCATTCCAATGAAGCTGTTTAATGGGATGATAAAGCCTTCGTTTTTCATTTTTATAAACGCTGACTTACAAATAAACACCTCTCACACACCTGGACGCTCGAGGACATGCTAGTGTGTGTCTATATACAGTATATACGTATATATATACCACAAAAATAAGAACCAGCAAGACTGCTTGATTGATAAAAATCATAAATTCATCAAATCATCATATTAAAATGATTTCTGAAGGATCATGTGACACTGAAGACTCTGTGTGTATATATATATATATATATAACATTTGTTACATGCCTGAAGTTGGTATTTGACCAAGACTGAAATATTGAAATGCATGGAATTTTATGGACTGTCAATTTTTGTGTACGTAAAACACATTTTTCACAGTTGACACTGCAATAATTTGTAAAAAAATAAATAAAAAAGAAACTAAAATTTCTTAAATTTGGTAAAATAGCTCAAATTTGGCCAGTAAATTAAAAGGACAATTTAATGAAGGCAATATTATATTTCTGTTATAAATCCTGTAATGCAATACGAAGTGTGTGTGTGTGTGTGTGTGTGTGTGTGTGTGTGTGTGTGTGTGTGTGTGTTTGGACCCAACCATCCATTTCTGTGCATATAGAGGCCATTAAAGAGCCAGTCAGTTGTAACTCTGTCCAGTTCCCGGACACATCCATCATCAGGGGCCGCAGACGGCAGATCCCCGACACACACTCCCCGAGGGCCCTAATGAGCCGCCCGTGGACCAGAGCCGTATGCTGATCTCGTAAAGCACTGTAGACTGATGCCAACACACACACAGCCAGCATAAACACACACAAACAAACCTTTCTCACCAGGCTTCTATATTTCTGCCATCGGACGTCATTTTCACACAATATTCTATAATGGTAACACTTCACAATAAGGGTCATCAGGTAATGTATTAACTTACAATGGGGAATACATTTACTACAGTATTTATTAATCTTTGTTCATAATAATCCAGCTGTTCATTGTTTGTTCATGTTAGTTCACAGTGCAGTAACTAATGTTAACTAATACAACCTTTGATTAAATGTTGAAATTCATTTTACCTAAGATTAATAAATGCTGTAGAAGTATTGTTCCTTATTAGTTCATGTTCACTAATGCTCCTTATTGTAAAGTGTCACCTATATAATAATTGACAGTCAGATCTGGCTCTACTAGCATGAATCATGTCGTTTTGTATCTTTGAAAAGCACGTGTTCAATATGAATTCATTAAAAGTCTCGTATATTAATATCATCATCCTATTCAGCGGATGCTCCTATTCCTCTGCCCTGGTGAAGTCGATGCACGACTCATATTGACGGAGCATTAATAATGAACGGGACGAGCCCATGAGTCGCTATAAAGGCATGTCTCATTTCTGCATTACAAAGACAGGAATGCACACAACGACTGCAATGCAATTATGTTTTTGGCGTTTAAACATATGCATGTTAAAAAAGCAAACCCTCTCGCCAAAATCAAGGTTTGGCTTTGAATTTAAATGGCCATTTTAATGACGTCTCTATTGAATTGCAAATGAGTTCTCATAATGTGATGACATCAGCGACCCGAATTACAGCGAGTGACGCGGCATTATTCCCAGAGTTCCTTCCGGAAGGGAAAACACACACTGCTTATTTCCCCGGATGTCTCCAGGAAATCGACCTCGTGATTTTAGCTTGGCTCGCCTGTCCCTCCACTAGTTCTGGATCAATATATTGATATTTTTCAGACTTCAAAAACTGCAAATGTGTGTTTCAAAGCACGCAGAGGATCTGTAATACTTCTCATCGACAGACCTCGTTTAGATCTATCTTACTTACACCAAATAATACAGAGCATCCCGAAAGCATTCACAGCGCTTCACTTTTCCCACATTTTGTCATGTTACAGCCTTATTCCACAGTGCTTTAAATTCATTACCTTATACAGGTGAAACTCGAACAATTAGAATATCGTGCAAAAGTTCAGTAGTTCAACTTAAAAGGTGAAACTAATATATTATATAGACTCATTACATATTTCAAGCGTTTAATTGTTATAATGTTGATGATTATGGCTCTTATGAAAACCCCAAATTCAAAATTAGAATATTGTGAAAAGGTTTTCATAAGCTGTAAGCCATAATCATCACAATTATAACAAATAAAGGCTTGAAATATCTCACTTTGCATGTAATGAGTCTATATAATATATTAGTTTCACCTTTTAAGTTGAATACTGAACTTTTGCACGATATTCTAATTGTTCGAGTTTCACCTGTATAGACAGGTGTGTGCCTTTCCACATCATGTCCGATCAACTGAGTTTCCCACAGGTCCAGTTGTAGAAGCATCTCGAGGATGATCAGTGGAAACCGGATTCAGTTTTGAGTGTCATGGCGAAGGCTGTGAATACTTCTGTACATGTGTGTTGTTTTCTTTTGTATTTTTTTTTTTTTTGTAATTTTTTTTAAGTCAGTCAAGTCTCCTTCATTTATACAGCGCTTTAACACTATAGAGTTCCACAGCAGCTTTACAGTGATAACAGGAGATTACAGTAACAGAGTGTTTAGGCTTTACAGCAGCTCTAGAATAAAGTTATTGTCCAGATAAAGTTAGTTTTGATTGATTCACTTCCGTTGCAAAGATGATTAGTTATTAACTTATAGGGGCCGCTAACAAGACACTGCTATAACAGAAAACTCTTAAGTTTACTCTACGCAAACTTTAAAAACGCGAACCTGTGAGAGCGCTGATGGCGTGCACATGCGTATTAAGAGTTCATTCTATAGGTATGCGCGTTTTTATTTGTAATAAATTTGCAAGGATTTCAAACAAACTTCTTCCACGTTGTCATTATGGGTTATTGTTTGTAGACTTTTGAGGAAAATAATGAACTTAATCAATTTTGGAATAAGGCTGTAACATAGCAAAATGTGAAATAAGTGCTGTGAATGTTCTCCGGATGCGCTGTATAAATACATTTGATATGTAGAAATACAGTGCTAAAACTAGTTCTGATTTCTGAATCAATATATTGATGTTTTTTTAGACCTCAAAAACAGCAAATGAGTGTTTCAAAGCACGCAGAGGATCTGTAATACTTCTCCCTCTGTTGGATCTATCTCGTGCACTATTGAGGGTGACTTACACCAAATAGATTTCTTTAAAGCAAAGTGACAGTATTGGCATTTGAAACCTGATCCCGGAGCCTCAGCAGAATAAAGCCCTGTGCTAATTGTAACTGAATCTCAAGCGAACCGGTTTGATGCCAGCATGAAGTGAAGGTCGAGCGCCGGCGCCGATCAATCGTAGAAACACTGTAAGGCCAAACTTCATCTCTCACCTCAGCCTTGTTCCAGCGCTTATCTGTGCTTTTGTGTTCTGTAAGATCTGAACTGAGAATGTGAAACATGCATCCCCCCCCCACGAACTACAGATTTAATCTACAACGGTAAAAAAATTATCATGATTCTAACGGTAAAATGCTACTGTGAAAATTGACAGTTTTTGGAAGTGAAAAAGAACAAGTCATTGTACAATTTACAGTGAAAAAAACGTAAATTGACATTCCCACAATTCCCTGCGTGACACGGATCATATTTGATGTATTTTTGTTGAAATAACTGTTTCTTCGTTGTTTTTCTTAGTTTTTTTCTAATCAGTTATTTACAATAGGGTTTTATGTTACATTTAATGTTGTTAAATTAATGTTTCTTGCATTTGTGTGTGTTTGTGTGAATGACACTGTGCAGCTTCTATATATTAATATTAACTTTCTGGTGGAAAAGCTGCTTGCGATTGATCATGTGACTCCCATCTCCACTGTGATTGGTGGTTGTCAGTGTTTTACAGTGGTACAGAACAGATATAAGTACTTCAATAGGTCGGTAAATTGACAGTATATCAGATAATGAAATACGTTTTTTACTGTAAAGTCTGTAAAACCTAAAAGTTTGCTACCGTATTTTTTACGGTAAATTTCTGGCAACCACAAATGCCGTATTTTTTACCGTAAATTTAACCGAATTTTTTTTACAATATGATTTTCTGTAAGATCTGAACTGAGATTGTGAAACATGCACCCCCCCCACCGAACTACAGATTTAATCTACAACGGTAAAAAAATTATCATGATTTTAACGGTAAAATGCTACTGTGAAAATTGACAGGTTTTGGAAGTGAAAAAGAACAAGTCATTGTACAATTTACAGTGAAAAAAACGTAAATTGACATTCCCACAATTCCCTGCGTGACACGGATCATATTTGATGTATTTTTGTTGAAATAACTGTTTCTTCGTTGTTTTTCTTAGTTTTTTTCTAATCAGTTATTTACAATAGGGTTTTATGTTACATTTAATGTTGTTAAATTAATGTTTCTTGCATTTGTGTGTGTTTGTGTGAATGACACTGTGCAGCTTCTATATATTACAGTTTTTCTCGATTGCTTAAACACTATAACCAGGCTTTTGAACTAAAATTTCAAAACCATAATGCCATTTATCAAAAAGCACACCCATTTCACTGAACTATGAACACTATTCCCCTGTTTTGACACATTAGTCAGATTTGTTGAACTGTCACAGCAAAACTCTACACACAAATCCCTTCATTTCTCATTGCCTACACCACGTGGTCATTTAGAAAGCACTAGCATTCAAAATTGTTCACTCAAGTCAGCACAGCTTCAGCTCAGTTAGCACACAATTACCCAGGTGAAAACACTAAGAGTCAAAATTGAACACACATCAGTCAGATCCTTCAATAGATAGATAAAAGGTTATACAATCAGTTTACTGAGTTTTGGAACAATGGATCCACAGAGAAATTAAGCAATATGTCGAGGAGGGAGAGGAAGAGGAGGAGGATGAGGAGGAGGAAGAGGAGGAGGAGGAAGATGAGGAGGATGAGGAGGAGGAAAAGGAAGAGGAGGAGGAGGAGGGAGAGGAAGAGGAGGAGGGAGAGGAAGAGGAGGAGGAAGAGGAACAGGAGGAGGAAGAGGAATAGGAGGAGGAAGAGGAGGAGGAGGAGGAGGAGGAGGAGGAGAAGAAGAAGGAGGAGGAAGAGGCGGAGGAAAAGGAGGAGGAAGAGGAGGAGGAAGAGGAACAGGAGGAGGAAGAGGAATAGGAGGAGGAAGAGGAGGAGAAGAAGGAGGAGGAGGAAGAGGCGGAGGAGGAGGAGGAGGAGGAAGGGCAAGGGCAAGAAGACAAGCAGTCTTGGATGAAATTCAAGCCACTTTAGTTGGCCATGTCCTTGTCCATGGTATGACTATGAGGGAGGCTGGGCAACGAGTACAGACAAATTTGAGTCGCTTCACCGTCGCCTCCATCATCAGAACCTTCAGAGAGGTGTGGTGGCAAACAAATTTCTATCACTGAATAAGAGACAAACATTTCCAATTGTCTTTGATGAGGTTTATGTTCTTGCAAGAAAAGGCCAGCAGTCGTACAGTCACACAGAGTGGCTGCAGAGTGTGACAGTGAAGGGAGGGCATCCTTTCTCCTTTATAGTCTTGACTCCCAGAATGTTATCTTTCTAGGCCAATGATGGTATTTCAACCATATGTGGAACATTCTTAGACTTGTTCATCATATTGTATCCTTGAGTGGAGGCATACCAACACTCTTTACCATTCCAATACAATTCCATATTTGAATAAGGTTTGTGTGTGCTCTTTTACTGTCATATGATGCTCACACACATCTTACGTACGAGTAGGAGAGAGGGGGAAAAAAAAGATGGGGGGGAGGGAGGGCGGGGGACCACAAGCAACATGAATTACCAGTTTTGGAAATGTTGTTTTGAATTTATAGCACCAGTGTGTAAGACTATGTTGTAGTGTGTGTATTTCTGAGGGCTTGTGTGTCCTGTCTGAGGGCAACGTTTGGTTTTTCAGCAAAAGTGAATGGTTTTGAGTGTAGAGCTTCATTTTGACCTGAAAATAGGATGTTTGGGGAATTGGGTGAGACGTTATGGATTTGTGTTTACTGTTTTGAGAATACGAGGCATAGGTTCAAGAAATGTGTTTAAGCAATCGAGAAAAACTGTAATATTAACTTTCTGGTGGAAAAGCTGCTTGCGATTGATCATGTGACTCCCATCTCCACTGTGATTGGTGGTTGTCAGTGTTTTACAGTGGTACAGAACAGATATAAGTACTTCAATAGGTCGGTAAATTGACAGTATATCAGATAATGAAATACGTTTTTTACTGTAAAGGCTATAAAACCTAAAATTTTGCTACCGTATTTTTTACGGTAAATTTCTGGCAACCACAAATGCCGTATTTTTTACCGTAAATTTAACCGAATTTTTTTTACAGTGTGGTTTTCTGTAAGATCTGAACTGAGATTGTGAAACACGCACCCCCCCCCCCCCACGAACTACAGATTTAATCTACAACTGGAAAAAATTATCATGATTTTAACGGTAAAAGACTGTAAAAATGTTAATTGGTTAACAGAAAGTTTCCGTACTGTTTACGGTGAATAACTGTAATAGATCTAACTTTACATTTAATGTAATTTTACAGTAAAATACCATTTAAATTTACAGTTTTTGGAAATGAAAAAGAACAAGTCATTGTATAATTTACATTAAAAAATACGTAAATTGACATTCCCACAATTCCCTGCGTGACACGGATCATATTTGATGTATTTTTGTTTAAATAACTTTCTTCATAGTTTTTTCTATGGTTTTATATTACATTTAATGTTGTTAAATTAATGTTTATTGCATGTGTGTTATCATGATGGTGTGTGTGAATGACACGGTGCAGCTTCTATATATTATATATATAATATTAACATTTTCTAGTGGAAAAGCTGCTTGTGATGAGCTTTGATTGATCATGTGACTCTCATCTCCGCTGTGATTGGTGGTTGTCAGTGATTTACAATGGTACATAACAGATATAAGTACTTCAATAGGTCGGTAAATTGACAGTATATCAGATAATGAAGTAAAAAAAAAAAATTACTGTAAATTCAAGTTAAGCCTGTAAAACCTAAAATTTTGCTACCGTATTTTTTTACGGTAAATTTCTGGCAAACTCAAATGCCGTTTTTTTTTTCTGTAAGATGTGAACTGAGATTGTGAAACACAAGCGCCCCCCCCCCCCCCCCCCCCCCCTCCCCACGAACACAACAGATTTAATCTACGCTTGATAACAAGATTAATTCCATCAGACCTGCATACGTCAGATTCCAGGATCTGTGTTCGGCTGCGTATCCGTCGGCCCTCGACCACATGAAGTCCTGGCACAGATCATTATGCGTGGTGGAAAATGTGACTCGGGTTAAAGATCAATTGAAGGGTCTCGCAATAATGTCAAGTGGCCCGTCACGCTGAGAGTCCATCTGGTCTCGGGAGGATGACACTCTGTCCACTCGGGGGATTCGTGTGCCAATACTCAAACACAAAGGAATATCAACACGCTTACAGGCAAAGCTCTCGCATGGTTCCCGGAGAAGCCTTCATTTCAAAAGCATTTTCAGGCTGATTAATCTGGACACTAAGAGAGCCAATTGTGAATTGACAAAACAATCAATCAGCTGTTTAAAGCGGACTAATTGAGTTTTGTCAACTCTCTGAGTGGCGTGACAAACCATAAAATTGAACGGTGAGACTTTATTGAGGATAAATGTCTTGTTGATCAAACTGTCTCTCTATTTCTAGACAAACAAATGAATGAATAATTGACATGCGAGAACAAGGCCTCTGTGGACTAAAGCCCCAATCTGCCAGATTCATCAATCCCTCCGAGAAAACTCAGACATATTTCAAAAGCAGCTCAAACTGAAACTATCAAGTGTTCTCGATATAAAGCAACATCTGGCAGACGATTAACACCAGCCCCACTTCAGAGGATTGCAGGACCAGATGGCATTATTCCTCTCACTCGAACCTTTATGAATATTGTGTTATATTGATACCACGCCTCATCAAATAATACACTTATGCTCATCAAAAACAGACTTTTGGGAGTGTGTTGCATCGAGGCCCGCAGTGATGACATTCACACTTCAGGACAGAATCCGTTCGTGCAATTCCGGTGACGCTTTACAGTGTCTATATTTATACAAAGGAATGCTCTGCAACACAAGATATTTATCTGAAAAGAAACGCATGCAAAGTTGCATCATTGTTTAGGAAAGTATAAGTACACTGTAAACAAATCTGTGACTGTATTACAACAGTTGCTGTACGTACATCATTCGTTAGTTTTACTGTTGCAATTGCAATATCATGATTTCCAGTGCCCAAGAAACTGACTGTCTCGTCTGTCATTTTTTAAAGAATTTTTTTTTTTTTTTTTCATCATTGTAATGGTACGAAACTTGGTAAAGGTTTTGGCACTTGCTGTGTCAACACAAAACAAAATAATGGACATGATTCGAAAAGGTTAAATGGTCCTGAAAACAATAGTCACACTTGTATTGTTCGCAGTCAAAAATGGCGCATTGTAAATGAATGTAGAGTTTCCTCTAGTGGAAGCGTGTGGAACTGCAGCCGAACACACTCTCACTGAACGCTCGTTTACTGAGAGATCAACTTCAAATTTGGAATACAAATTGTTTAGATTTATGGCTTGGATTTTCTCACAGTTTTAAAGTAAAAAAGTGTTTTGGAAAATATATATATATATAAAAAAAAAAAAGTGCATTTTTCATAACAATAAATGTAAAATTGTATAGCTTTTTTTTAAGGTCAGTTTTTTAAACATTTTTCACTTCAGCAATAATTTGCCAAGCGTCTTCTTTAAAAGAGATCAAACTTCAGTCTGTGATCCAAAGCATTCGAGATTTATGACCATTTAAATTAAAAATTTCATTTTCAGGTCTATGCTCAAAAAGTAAAAAAATGGATTATAACTACTGCATAAATATAATATTATATAATATTAAATAAAAAATATTATTTAACTAAAACATAGTACAATCATTTAATAAAAAATAAAAAATTTAATTGTAATTTTTGACTGACACACGAACCCGAGGCATAAGCTCCCAGCATGCAATGCATGAATAAATTATGCAGTAGATTTTTTTTTTTTTTGGACTATGTGCTGTTCTATTTTGCTCTTGCCATTGTTGTCCTGGTAAAGGTTCTTTAATGCCATCAATGATTCCCTTAAAGAGCCTTTGACATCCATGGAATCTTTCCATTGCTTAAAAGGTTCTTTAAAGTGGAAAACGGTTTTTTATATCATTAAAGAAGCAAAAAGTGGTTCTTTTAAGAACTAATCACTGAAAGGTTCTCTGGGGAAACCAAAATTGTTCTTTTATGGAATCTCTGTGAAAACTATTTTGGAACCTTTATTTTTAAAGATGCAGAATGTTCATTTTTGGGTTCACTGTCCCTTTAAGAGTCGCCAAACTTAGCTTATTTTTTCTGTATTTTCAGAAATCCGAATTACATGCTTTATATTATTACAGCTTTTCTCATTGCATGATCACGGGCTTACAGTCAAACCAGAATGTATTCAGACACCTTAAACATTTCTCACATTATCACAGTTTATTCGCTATAGTTTAGATAATGGTGATAAATATGAGCAGAACTCAGAGTTCTCAGATTAGTGGATATTTGACTGGTTTTGACCGTCTTTCTGTTAGACTTTCACACATGAATTATGTTGAATATCTGTCAGCTGTTAAATTTAACTACACAATTAGAGAATACCAGTTTAGCTCAACCAGTGACCAAGCAAAGAATTTTGGGGTAGCCTATATATGTCACAGTTTACTTTATTTTGCTCTCCTCACTCACATAAATGAACTATAGCCTAGTGTCCTGCACACACTAGTGAAAAAATATATAAAAAATTCCATCTGGTGTCTGAATAATCATTTTTGGTTTGACTGTATAGTATCAAGGTCACATGTCATCATTACCTGTACCAGGTGAGTCCGCGCGCGTAGTGCCGGTCAAAGAAGTGCGGTTCCGATCCAAGCGCGCGCACGTCCGGATGGAGCCTCAGGAACTCCAGGAGCGCGCGCGTTCCTCCCTTCTTTACGCCGATAATGAGCGCGTGCGGGAGTCTCCGGGTCGAGCTGAGCTCTTCTCCCACACTCAACGCGGTCTTATTATCATCCCATCCCATCGGCAAACTCTCCGTCGAGTCCGAGCAACAGCATCCCAGCAGAAGATACAGGACCGCGGCGCACGCGACGCTCAAGGAGAACATGACGGCTAGTTTCTGCAAGAGTCTTCGCAGGTCCAGGGGCGCGTTGCTGAAAGTTGCCATCCCTCTCTGTGCACGGCCATTCTCCTCAGGACTTTATTCGCGTGACTTTGACGGCATGAATCTGACGAATGACAGCAACGCGCGCGTCCCGTAGCGAAGACATAATCATCATCATTATCATCGCGCATTCCGTGAGTAAATGTGCAGTGAAGAGTTGCATTGAGTCACAGAGACACTCGTATTATGTCCATGCTCGCTGATGGGATTGTAGAAGACGAGAGATTGTAATGTCCGTGCAGAGCGCTGTGACGCGACTGTCCCGAAGCCGCTCGCGTTCATTCATGAAAGTGCGCGCGGAGCTGCAGCTGAGTTTGATTGGAGGGTGACGGATGGAGGCGGGGTTAAAAATGAAAATAATCCCATGATCTACTGTGTATATGACATTCTTCTTTCAGACGAATACAATCAGAGTTGTATTAAAACATGTCCTGGCTCTTCCTAATAATGGCAGCGAATCGCCATAAAAGTGCATCTATCCATCATAAAAGTGCATGAGCTTTGAGTAATTGAGTAAATTATGGGATTATTTTCATTATTGGGTGATCTAACCATTTAATGCTGCTCTACTGAGACATCAGATGAGCTGGAACTGTTGGCATGGAGTGAAAATAAATTCATGCATTGTTTTTTCATCATTAGGCCACTGTGATGTGCATTAAAATTGGCTCTCCTTATAATAATAATAATAATTAAAGGGTTAGTTCACCCAAAAATCTAAATGACCCCATGATTTACTCACCCTCAAGCCATCCTAGGTGTTTATGACTTTCTTCTTTCAGCCATACACAATCAGAGTTGACATTGACAAAAATATCCTGGCTCTTCCCAGCTTTATAATGGGAGTTGATGGCTGTTTCTGTTCTGAAGTCCATAAAAGTGCATCTATCCATCATAAAAGTGCATCTGTCCATCATAAAAGTGCATCTATCCATCATAAAAGTGCATCTATCCATCATAAAAGTGCATCTGTCCATCATAAAAGTGCATCTGTCCATCATAAAAGTGCATCTATCCATGATAAAAGTGCATCTATCCGTCATAAAAGTGCATCTATCCATGATAAAAGTGCATCTATCCATCATAAAAGTGCATCTATCCATCATAAAAGTGCATCTATCCATCATAAACATGCATCTATCCATGATAAAAGTGCATCTATCCATGATAAAAGTGCATCTATCCATGATAAAAGTGCATCTGCCCATCATAAAAGTGCATCTATCCATCATAAAAGTGCATCTATCCATGATAAAAGTGCATCTATCCATCATAAAAGTGCATCTGTCCATCATAAACATGCATCTATCCATGATAAAAGTGCATCTGTCCATCATAAAAGTGCATCTGTCCATCATAAAAGTGCATCTGTCCATCATAAAAGTGCATCTGTCCATCATAAAAGTGCATCTATCCATCATAAAAGTGCATCTGTCCATCATAAAAGTGCATCTATACATGATAAAAGTGCATCTGTCCATCATAAAAGTTCATCTGTCCATCATAAAAGTGCATCTATCCATGATAAAAGTGCATCTATCCATCATAAAAGTGCATCTGTCCATCATAAAAGTGCATCTGTCCATCATAAAAGTGCATCTGTCCATCATAAAAGTGCATCTGTCCATCATAAAAGTGCATCTATCCATCATAAAAGTGCATCTATCCATGATAAAAGTGCATCTATCCATCATAAAAGTGCATCTGTCCATCATAAACATGCATCTATCCATCATAAAAGTGCATCTATCCATCATAAAAGTGCATCTATCCATCATAAAAGTGCATCTGTCCATCATAAACATGCATCTATCCATCATAAAAGTGCATATATCCATCATAAAAGTGCATCTGTCCATCATAAAAGGGCATCTGTCCATCCTAAAAGTGCATCTATCCATCATAAAAGTGCATCTGTCCATGATAAAAGTGCATCTATCCATGATAAAAGTGCATCTGTCCATCATAAAAGTGCATCTGTCCATCATAAAAGTGCATCTATCCATGATAAAAGTGCATCTATCCATCATAAAAGTGCATCTGTCCATCATAAAAGTGCATCTATCCATCATAAAAGTGCATCTATCCATCATAAAAGTGCATCTATCCATCATAAAAGTGCATCTGTCCATCATAAAAGTGCATCTGTCCATCATAAAAGTGCATCTGTCCATCATAAAAGTGCATCTATCCATCATAAAAGTGCATCTATCCATCATAAAAGTGCATCTGTCCATCATAAAAGTGCATCTGTCCATCATAAAAGTGCATCTATCCATCATAAAAGTGCATCTGTCCATCATAAAAGTGCATCTATCCATCATAAAAGTGCATCTGTCCATCATAAAAGTACATCTATCCATCATAAAAGTACATCTATCCATCATAAAAGTGCATCTGTCCATCATAAAAGTGCATCTGTCCATCATTAAAGTGCATCTGTCCATCTATCCATCATAAAAGTACATCTATCCATCATAAAAGTGCATCTGTCCATCATTAAAGTGCATCTGTCCATCATAAAAGTGCATCTGTCCATCATAAAAGTACATCTATCCATCATAAAAGTGCATCTGTCCATCATAAAAGTCCATCTATCCATCATAAAAGTACATCTATCCATCATAAAAGTGCATCTGTCCATCATAAAAGTGCATCTGTCCATCATAAAAGTGCATCTGTCCATCATAAAAGTGCATCTGTCCATCATAAAAGTGCATCTGTCCATCATAAAAGTGCATCTATCCATCATAAAAGTGCATCTGTCCATCATAAAAGTGCATCTGTCCATCATAAAAGTGCATCTGTCCATCATAAAAGTGCATCTATCCATCATAAAAGTGCATCTATCCATCATAAAAGTGCATCTGTCCATCATAAAAGTGCATCTGTCCATCATAAAAGTGCATCTATCCATCATAAAAGTGCATCTGTCCATCATAAAAGTGCATCTATCCATCATAAAAGTGCATCTGTCCATCATAAAAGTACATCTATCCATCATAAAAGTACATCTATCCATCATAAAAGTGCATCTGTCCATCATAAAAGTGCATCTGTCCATCATTAAAGTGCATCTGTCCATCTATCCATCATAAAAGTACATCTATCCATCATAAAAGTGCATCTGTCCATCATTAAAGTGCATCTGTCCATCATAAAAGTGCATCTGTCCATCATAAAAGTACATCTGTCCATCATAAAAGTCCATCTATCCATCATAAAAGTACATCTATCCATCATAAAAGTGCATCTGTCCATCATAAAAGTGCATCTGTCCATCATAAAAGTACATCTATCCATCATAAAAGTGCATCTGTCCATCATTAAAGTGCATCTGTCCATCATAAAAGTGCATCTGTCCATCATAAAAGTACATCTATCCATCATAAAAGTGCATCTGTCCATCATAAAAGTCCATCTATCCATCATAAAAGTACATCTATCCATCATAAAAGTGCATCTGTCCATCATAAAAGTGCATCTGTCCATCATAAAAGTGCATCTGTCCATCATAAAAGTGCATCTGTCCATCATAAAAGTGCATCTGTCCATCATTAAAGTGCATCTGTCCATCTATCCATCATAAAAGTACATCTATCCATCATAAAAGTGCATCTGTCCATCATTAAAGTGCATCTGTCCATCTATCCATCATAAAAGTACATCTATCCATCATAAAAGTACATCTATCCATCATAAAAGTGCATCTATCCATCATAAAAGTACATCTGTCCATCATAAAAGTAATCAATATGGATCCAGTGCTTAATAAAGGCCTTCTGAAGAGAAGAAAAATATCCATATTTATAACTTTATAACCGGTAACGGAGCGCTAGTTCCGGTGGAAGAGTGACCTCTGACCCGACGCAAGACGTTTTTGCTCTGTTACAAAAACGCCTCGCTCCAGAAGGCCTTTATGAACCCCTGCAGGCGTATGGATCACTGTTATGATGGATGCGCTTTTTTTGGGCTCCATTCACTCCCATTATAAAGCTTTGGATATTTAATATAACTCTGATTGTGTTCGTCTGTAAGAGAGTCATATACACCTGGCTTGAGCTTTTGGGCGAACTAACCAAAGTAAAAACAATTAAACTAAATGGAAACACAACAACTCAAAAATCTGGTGCTGTCATCAAATCTCATTCACGTCATCGCATATTTAATTATTATAGGAGATGCTAAATAAGGTGTTTGTTAATGTTCCTCAGTTTGTTTTCTGATTCAGAGCCGTGAAACGTGTGTAAAGCTCAGCTAGGCTTCAGAAGACGAGCAGTTACACTTTTATAGTGTTTTCTCGCCCTTGTGATATTCTTCAGATGATGAAAGGAAATCATAAGGATTGGAACAACATATTAATGTTTGGATTATGAAACGTCATAGAAGAACAGAGTCTGTCGTCCGGTCTCTGCGCGACTCCTCGGATGATCAGCTTCGTGAGCTGTGAGATATAGAGCCGTGTTCTTGATCTCATAATTGGTTTGAGGAGTTCTCAGATCAGCAGGAAAGCTGAGCGATCACATTACTGTACATGAGGACAGTGTTACACACTCACACACAACCCTACGCTCTCACACACAACCCTACGCTCTCACACACAACCCTACGCTCTCACACACAACCCTACGCTCTCACACACAACCCTACGGTCACACACACAACCCTACGCTCTCACACACAACCCTACGCTCTCACACACAACCCTACGCTCTCACACACAACCCTACGCTCTCACACACAACCCTACGCTCTCACACACAACCCTACGCTCTCACACACAACCCTACGGTCTCACACACAACCCTACGGTCACACACACAACCCTACGCTCTCACACACAACCCTACGGTCTCACACACAACCCTACGGTCACACACACAGACCTACGCTCTCACACACAACCCTACGGTCTCACACACAACCCTACGGTCACACACACAGACCTACGCTCTCACACACAACCCTACGGTCACACACACAGACCTACGCTCTCACACACAACCCTACGCTCTCACACACAACCCTACGGTCACACACACAACCCTACGGTCACACACAGCCCTACGCTCTCACACACAACCCTACGCTCTCACACACAACCCTACGCTCTCACACACAACCCTACGCTCTCACACACAACCCTACGGTCACACACACAACCCTACGCTCTCACACACAACCCTACGGTCTCACACACAACCCTACGGTCACACACACAGACCTACGCTCTCACACACAACCCTACGGTCACACACACAGACCTACGCTCTCACACACAACCCTACGCTCTCACACACAACCCTACGGTCACACACACAACCCTACGGTCACACACAGCCCTACGCTCTCACACACAACCCTACGCTCTCACACACAACCCTACGCTCTCACACACAACCCTACGCTCTCACACACAACCCTACGGTCACACACACAACCCTACGGTCTCACACACAACCCTACGGTCACACACACAGACCTACGCTCTCACACACAACCCTACGGTCACACACACAGACCTACGCTCTCACACACAACCCTACGCTCTCACACACAACCCTACGGTCACACACACAACCCTACGGTCACACACAGCCCTACGCTCTCACACACAACCCTACGCTCTCACACACAACCCTACGCTCTCACACACAACCCTACGCTCTCACACACAACCCTACGCTCTCACACACAACCCTACGCTCTCACACACAACCCTACGGTCACACACACAGACCTACGCTCTCACACACAACCCTACGCTCTCACACACAACCCTACGCTCTCACACACAACCCTACGCTCTCACACACAACCCTACGCTCTCACACACAACCCTACGCTCTCACACACAACCCTACACACTCACACACAACCCTACGCTCTCACACACAACCCTACGCTCTCACACACAACCCTACGGTCACACACACAACCCTACGCTCTCACACACAACCCTACGCTCTCACACACAACCCTACGGTCACACACACAACCCTACGGTCACACACACAACCCTACGCTCTCACACACAACCCTACGGTCACACACACAACCCTACGGTCACACACACAACCCTACGGTCACACACACAACCCTACGGTCACACACACAACCCTACGGTCACACACACAACCCTACGGTCACACACACAACCCTACGGTCACACACACAACCCTACGCTCTCACACACAACCCTACGGTCACACACACAACCCTACGCTCTCACACACAACCCTACGGTCACACACACAACCCTACACTCTCACACACAACCCTACGGTCACACACACAACCCTACGGTCACACACACAACCCTACGGTCACACACACAACCCTACGCTCTCACACACAACCCTACGGTCACACACACAACCCTACGCTCTCACACACAACCCTACGGTCACACACACAACCCTACACTCTCACACACAACCCTACGGTCTCACACACAACCCTACGGTCACACACACAACCCTACGCTCTCACACACAACCCTACGGTCTCACACACAACCCTACGGTCACACACACAACCCTACGCTCTCACACACAACCCTACGGTCACACACACAACCCTACGCTCTCACACACAACCCTACGGTCACACACACAACCCTACACTCTCACACACAACCCTACGGTCTCACACACAACCCTACGGTCACACACACAGACCTACGCTCTCACACACAACCCTACGGTCACACACACAACCCTACGGTCACACACACAGACCTACGCTCTCACACACAACCCTACGCTCTCACACACAACCCTACGGTCACACACACAACCCTACGGTCACACACAGCCCTACGCTCTCACACACAACCCTACGCTCTCACACACAACCCTACGGTCACACACACAACCCTACGGTCACACACAGCCCTACGCTCTCACACACAACCCTACGGTCACACACACAACCCTACGGTCACACACACAACCCTACGGTCACACACACAACCCTACGGTCACACACACAGACCTACGCTCTCACACACAACCCTACGGTCACACACACAACCCTACGGTCACACACACAACCCTACGGTCACACACAGCCCTACGCTCTCACACACAACCCTACGGTCACACACACAACCCTACGGTCACACACACAACCCTACGGTCACACACACAGACCTACGCTCTCACACACAACCCTACGGTCACACACACAACCCTACGGTCACACACACAACCCTACACTCTCACACACAACCCTACGGTCTCACACACAACCCTACGGTCACACACACAGACCTACGCTCTCACACACAACCCTACGGTCACACACACAACCCTACGCTCTCACACACAACCCTACGGTCACACACACAACCCTACACTCTCACACACAACCCTACGGTCTCACACACAACCCTACGGTCACACACACAACCCTACGGTCACACACAGCCCTACGCTCTCACACACAACCCTACGGTCACACACACAACCCTACGGTCACACACACAACCCTACGGTCACACACAGCCCTTGTTTATCCAGGGATCAGAAGGCCGACAGAGTGCTGATATAACTGTGCTTTTATAACCTGTAAAAGGTAATGCGATATCATAAACACACAGAGTGTTTACAGTTCTGATATTTATTGCATTATACGTAATGATCTTTTGCATCATGCGCTTCGGGGTAAATGCATTACATGGCCATTCTGTGGAGATTTGTCTGGTTTATGTTGTGATTTATTTCTCCCATCTTCCCAGTGCAGATGTGACCAGGGTCAAAAGGTCAAACATGCACTCTTCATAACAGAGCCGTAGTTCGTCATGCCACAAATTCTGTTGCCTTTTCTTCAAATCTATACTAATACAATACAGCATAATGATAATGTATGACACAATATAACAGTAGTGCAATACAATCCACTATAATAGTCACATTTGTTTAGATGGTTTTTCACTATTTTGTCTAATTATTAATATTATGATATGCTATATTTAATTTCTCTGTTAATGTAATGTAATGCGTTAGAAATAGCGATGAGGCTGGATCCAGACGCAGTGTGGCTTTATTAACAAACTTAACAGGATTCAAAGACTCAGAAACAGGATTCAAGGATACAGAAATCACCAACGTTAACATCTATCGTACATTCAACAACTCACAAAGACAGGGCAGGAACACAGGGCTTAAATAATCAAGGACAAACGAGCTAACAAGATAACAAGGGGGCGTCGGGTATAACGAGAAACACCTGGGAGAACTAAAAGACAGGTCAGGGAACCACTGAACATGAAAAGACAAGACACAAAACCCACATCATGACAGTTAAACACACACACATATGTTTGTGTAAAATTAAATAGCTAAAAAATAAATAAATCATTATATTTAAACAATAGTAACATTGTATAACTCACTTTTTGTTTGCAACAGTATTAATAAAATAATATATATATATATATATTTGATTATATTTTTATATTATTATATGTTTATATATATTATTTTAAGTATTGAATATTAATGGATATGAATATATATATATATATATATTTAATGTCTCACACAAATTGTGTGTGTGTGTGTGTGTGTGTGTGTGTGTGTGTGTGTGTGTGTGTGTGTGTGTGTGTGTGTGTGTGTGTGTGTGTGTGTGTGTGTGTGTGTGTGTGTGTGTGTGTGTGTGTGTGTGTGTGTGTGTGTGTGTGTGTGTGTGTGTGTAAAATGAAATAGCTAAAAAATAAATAAATCGTTATATTTAAACAATAGTAACATTGTATAACTCACTTTTTGTTTGCAACAGTATTAATAAAATGTATAATATATATATATATTTGTATATTATTATATGTTTATATATATTATTTTAAGTATTTAATATTAATAGATATGAATATATATATATATATATATGGTAAATAGACTGCATTTATATAGCGCTTTCACAGACCTAATGGCCACCAAAGTGCTTTACAATTTGCCTCACATTCACCCATTCACTCATGGCGGTGTCAACCATACAAGGCGCCATCCAGCTCGTCGGGAGCAGCTGGGGTTATGGACACCTTGACACTTGGTCATGTGGAACCGGGGATTGAACCACCAACCTTCCGGTTTGTAGACAACCTACATGAACCACTGAGCCACTGCCACCCCTATTTTTAATTTTAAATTTTAAATTTTTAATATTACAATCATATGTAAACAATAAGTTGCATGATAAAAAAGGATTTTTGTATGCAGCAGTATTAATAAAAAGTAATAATATATATTTGATTATATATAAATAATTGTATTTGTTTAAAATGTTCATATATATGTGTGTGTATATTTTATAATATTTATTTATAATAAATTTTATATAAAATGTATATGTGTGTGTAAGATTAAATATATAAAATATAATACATATAAAAAAATAATGAATGTGTTATATTACTTAACAACTAAATTTAATGCATATTAAATTAAATGAAAAAGTAAAGCTCTGATACAAAAAGAAAGTGGCACTTTGTAAATCAGGGCGTTTCTGCATTTCCCCTGTTAGTGTGATCAGTGTAACTAGTCTTGGAGGATCAGTGAACAGGGTCACTCTGGTCAGTCCGGATCATCAGGGAACAGGGTCGCTCTGGTCAGTCCGGCTCATCAGGGAACAGGGTCGCTCTGGTCAGTCCGGCTCATCAGGGAACAGGGTCGCTCTGGTCAGTCCGGCTCATCAGTGAACAGGGTCGCTCTGGTCAGTCCGGCTCATCAGGGAACAGGGTCGCTCTGGTCAGTCCGGCTCATCAGGGAACAGGGTCGCTCTGGTCAGTCCGGCTCATCAGGGAACAGGGTCGCTCTGGTCAGTCCGGCTCATCAGGGAACAGGGTCGCTCTGGTCAGTCCGGCTCATCAGTGAACAGGGTCGCTCTGGTCAGTCCGGCTCATCAGGGAACAGGGTCGCTCTGGTCAGTCCGGCTCATCAGTGAACAGGGTCGCTCTGGTCAGTCCGGCTCATCAGTGAACAGGGTCGCTCTGGTCAGTCCGGCTCATCAGAGAACAGGGTCGCTCTGGTCAGTCCGGATCATCAGAGAACAGGGTCGCTCTGGTCAGTCCGGCTCATCAGAGAACAGGGTCGCTCTGGTCAGTCCGGATCATCAGAGAACAGGGTCGCTCTGGTCAGTCCGGCTCGTCAGGGAACAGGGTCGCTCTGGTCAGTCCGGATCATCAGAGAACAGGGTCGCTCTGGTCAGTCCGGCTCGTCAGGGAACAGGGTCGCTCTGGTCAGTCCGGATCATCAGAGAACAGGGTCGCTCTGGTCAGTCCGGCTCATCAGAGAACAGGGTCGCTCTGGTCAGTCCGGATCATCAGAGAACAGGGTCGCTCTGGTCAGTCCGGCTCGTCAGGGAACAGGGTCGCTCTGGTCAGTCCGGCTCATCAGGGAACAGGGTCGCTCTGGTCAGTCCGGCTCATCAGGGAACAGGGTCGCTCTGGTCAGTCCGGCTCATCAGGGAACAGGGTCGCTCTGGTCAGTCCGGCTCATCAGTGAACAGGGTCGCTCTGGTCAGTCCGGCTCATCAGGGAACAGGGTCGCTCTGGTCAGTCCGGCTCATCAGGGAACAGGGTCGCTCTGGTCAGTCCGGCTCATCAGGGAACAGGGTCGCTCTGGTCAGTCCGGCTCATCAGGGAACAGGGTCGCTCTGGTCAGTCCGGCTCATCAGTGAACAGGGTCGCTCTGGTCAGTCCGGCTCATCAGGGAACAGGGTCGCTCTGGTCAGTCCGGCTCATCAGTGAACAGGGTCGCTCTGGTCAGTCCGGCTCATCAGTGAACAGGGTCGCTCTGGTCAGTCCGGCTCATCAGAGAACAGGGTCGCTCTGGTCAGTCCGGATCATCAGAGAACAGGGTCGCTCTGGTCAGTCCGGCTCATCAGAGAACAGGGTCGCTCTGGTCAGTCCGGATCATCAGAGAACAGGGTCGCTCTGGTCAGTCCGGCTCGTCAGGGAACAGGGTCGCTCTGGTCAGTCCGGCTCATCAGGGAACAGGGTCGCTCTGGTCAGTCCGGATCATCAGAGAACAGGGTCGCTCTGGTCAGTCCGGATCATCAGTGAACAGGGTCGCTCTGGTCAGTCCGGATCATCAGGGAACAGGGTCGCTCTGGTCAGTCCGGCTCATCAGAGAACAGGGTCGCTCTGGTCAGTCCGGCTCATCAGGGAACAGGGTCGCTCTGGTCAGTCCGGATCATCAGGGAACAGGGTCGCTCTGGTCAGTCCGGATCATCAGGGAACAGGGTCGCTCTGGTCAGTCCGACTCATCAGGGAACAGGGTCGCTCTGGTCAGTCCGGCTCATCAGTGAACAGGGTCGCTCTGGTCAGTCCGGCTCATCAGGGAACAGGGTCGCTCTGGTCAGTCCGGATCATCAGGGAACAGGGTCACTCTGGTCAGTCCGGCTCATCAGGGAACAGGGTCGCTCTGGTCAGTCCGGCTCATCA
Source organism: Rhinichthys klamathensis goyatoka (assembly GCF_029890125.1). Taxonomy (NCBI): domain Eukaryota; kingdom Metazoa; phylum Chordata; class Actinopteri; order Cypriniformes; family Leuciscidae; genus Rhinichthys; species Rhinichthys klamathensis. Next base: position 191,203 of record NW_026607088.1, read on the forward strand.
GGGAACAGGGTCGCTCTGGTCAGTCCGGATAATCAGGGAACAGGGTCACTCTGGTCAGTCCGGCTCATCAGGGAACAGGATCACTCTGGTCAGTCCGGCTCATCAGGGAACAGGGTCGCTCTGGTCAGTCCGGCTCATCAGGGAACAGGGTCGCTCTGGTCAGTCCGGCTCATCAGGGAACAGGGTCACTCTGGTCAGTCCGGATCATCAGGGAACAGGGTCACTCTGGTCAGTCCGGATCATCAGGGAACAGGGTCACTCTGGTCAGTCCGGATCATCAGGGAACAGGGTCGCTCTGGTCAGTCCGGCTCATCAGGGAACAGGGTCGCTCTGGTCAGTCCGGCTCATCAGGGAACAGGGTTGCTCTGGTCAGTCCGGATCAACAGGGTCGATCTGGTCAGTCCGGCTCATCAGGGAACAGGGTCGCTCTGGTCAGTCCGGCTCATCAGGGAACAGGGTCGCTCTGGTCAGTCCGGCTTATCAGGGAACAGGGTCGCTCTGGTCAGTCCGGCTCATCAGGGAACAGGGTCGCTCTGGTCAGTCCGGCTCATCAGGGAACAGGGTCGCTCTGGTCAGTCCGGCTCATCCGGGAACAGGGTCGCTCTGGTCAGTCCGGCTTATCAGGGAACAGGGTCGCTCTGGTCAGTCCGGCTCATCAGGGAACAGGGTCGCTCTGGTCAGTCCGGCTCATCAGGGAACAGGGTCGCTCTGGTCAGTCCGGATCATCAGGGAACAGGGTCGCTCTGGTCAGTCCGGCTCATCAGGGAACAGGGTCGCTCTGGTCAGTCCGGCTTATCAGGGAACAGGGTCGCTCTGGTCAGTCCGGCTCATCAGGGAACAGGGTCGCTCTGGTCAGTCCGGATCAACAGGGTCGATCTGGTCAGTCCGGCTCATCAGGGAACAGGGTCGCTCTGGTCAGTCCGGCTCATCAGGGAACAGGGTCGCTCTGGTCAGTCCGGCTCATCAGGGAACAGGGTCGCTCTGGTCAGTCCGGCTCATCAGGGAACAGGGTCGCTCTGGTCAGTCCGGCTCATCAGGGAACAGGGTCGCTCTGGTCAGTCCGGCTCATCAGGGAACAGGGTCGCTCTGGTCAGTCCGGATCATCAGGGAATAGGGTCACTCTGGTCAGTCCGGCTCATCATGGAATAGGGTCACTCTGGTCAGTCCGGATCATCAGGGAAAAGGGTCGCTCTGGTCAGTCCGGCTCATCAGGGAACAGGGTCGCTCTGGTCAGTCCGGATCAACAGGGTCGATCTGGTCAGTCCGGCTCATCAGGGAACAGGGTCGCTCTGGTCAGTCCGGCTCATCAGGGAACAGGGTCGCTCTGGTCAGTCCGGCTCATCAGGGAACAGGGTCGCTCTGGTCAGTCCGGCTCATCAGGGAACAGGGTTGCTCTGGTCAGTCCGGATCATCAGAGAACAGGGTCGCTCTGGTCAGTCCGGCTCATCAGGGAACAGGGTTGCTCTGGTCAGTCCGGATCATCAGGGAACAGGGTCGCTCTGGTCAGTCTGGCTCATCAGGGAACAGGGTCGCTCTGGTCAGTCCGGCTCATCAGGGAACAGGGTCGCTCTGGTCAGTCCGGCTTATCAGGGAACAGGGTCGCTCTGGTCAGTCCGGCTCATCAGGGAACAGGGTCGCTCTGGTCAGTCCGGCTCATCAGGGAACAGGGTCGCTCTGGTCAGTCCGGATCATCAGGGAATAGGGTCACTCTGGTCAGTCCGGCTCATCAGGGAATAGGGTCACTCTGGTCAGTCCGGCTCATCAGGGAACAGGGTCGCTCTGGTCAGTCCGGATCAACAGGGTCGATCTGGTCAGTCCGGCTCATCAGGGAACAGGGTCGCTCTGGTCAGTCCGGCTCATCAGGGAACAGGGTCGCTCTGGTCAGTCCGGCTCATCAGGGAACAGGGTCGCTCTGGTCAGTCCGGCTCATCAGGGAACAGGGTTGCTCTGGTCAGTCCGGATCATCAGGGAACAGGGTCGCTCTGGTCAGTCCGGCTCATCAGGGAACAGGGTCGCTCTGGTCAGTCCGGCTCTTGCACGTGTTCTGTGAGTCCAGGAACAGATTGCCGGATGATGAAGTGGCCGTCTATGAAACTGACCCCGGGTCAGGGCCAGTGCGCAGCAACACT
>NW_026607089.1:0-85000 GCF_029890125.1 Rhinichthys klamathensis goyatoka
AATCCCACCCCAAAAAAAAAAAAAAACACAAGTCCCACCCCCAAAAAAAAAAAAAAAAAAAAAACACAAGTCCCAGCCCAAAAAAACACAAATCCCACCCACAAAAAAACACTAGGTGCAGTACCATATCTCGGCGCCCGGTGGCGCTAGAGCTCCCAAACCAAGTGCATTCGACTCCCCGCCCTCTAATTAGTATATGGGCGGAGTTTCAGCTCTCTAGGTACAAAAATCAGGGGGGTGCACTTCCATATCTCGGCGCCTGGTGGCGCTAGAGGTCCCAAACCAGGTGCAATCGACGCCCCGCCCCCCAATTAGTATATGGGCGGAGTTTCAGCTCTCTAGGACCTATAGAACTCGAGATATAGGGAAATCCAATTCAGGGGGTGCACTTCAGGGGGGTGCACTTTTCGTTTTTATCCCTATAACCTAACCCTAACCTAACCCTAACCCTATAACCTAACCCTAACCCTAACCTAACCCTAACCTAACCCTCACTCTAACCTAACCCTAACCCTAACCCTAACCCTAACCCTAACCCTAACCCTAACCCTAACCCTAACCCTAACCCTAACCCTAACCCAAAATCTGGGGTGAGTTATCGGAAAGGTCTGGGTGAGTTTTGGGAAAGATAAGCTTCCTGGGCGGAGCTATAAGGTCACTTCCTGTTAAATTTCGAGTGCCAATATCTCATGACTCCAACATCACAGAGACATCAGAGTAGTCTCGTTGGAAAGGTCTGAGAAAGCCCTTTCGAATGATACCTAGTTCATGTCGCTGACTGCTTCCTGGGCGGAGCTATGGGACAAAATATATTCATGTATCAAAAATGTATCTCGGCCTAGGAAGGTCGCAGCGACACAAACAAGGTGTCATTGGAAAGCACTCGCCGAGACCTTTCCAATGACACCAATCACGAGTCGTTTCGACTTTCCTAGACCGAGATAATTTTTGGATACATGATTGCATTTGGTCCCATAGCTCCGCCCCCAAAGGTCTGAACGATACAAGTATGGTGTCATTTTAAAGGCCTCACCAAGACCTTTCGAATGATACCTAGCTTTTGGCGCTGACCACTTCCTGGGCGGAGCTATAGGTTCACAAAAAAAACACAATTCCCACCAAAAAACACAAGTCCCACCTCCAAAAAACACAAGTCCCACCTCCAAAAAAACACAAGTCCCACCCCCCCAAAAACACGTCACACCCCCAAAAAACACAAGTCCCACCCCCCAAAAAAAAAAAAAAAAAAAAAACACAAGTCCCTCCCCAAAAAAACACAAGTCCCACCCAAAAAAAACACAAGTCCCACCCCAAAAAAACACAAGTCCCACCCCAAAAAAAATAAAAAAAAAAAAACACAAGTCCCTCCCCAAAAAAACACAAGTCCCACCCAAAAAAAACACAAGTCCCACCCCAAAAAAACACAAATCCCACCCCAAAAAAAAAAAAAAACACAAGTCCCACCCCCAAAAAAAAAAAAAAAAAAAAACACAAGTCCCAGCCCAAAAAAACACAAATCCCACCCACAAAAAAACACTAGGTGCAGTACCATATCTCGGCGCCCGGTGGCGCTAGAGCTCCCAAACCAAGTGCATTCGACTCCCCGCCCTCTAATTAGTATATGGGCGGAGTTTCAGCTCTCTAGGTACAAAAATCAGGGGGGTGCACTTCCATATCTCGGCGCCTGGTGGCGCTAGAGGTCCCAAACCAGGTGCAATCGACGCCCCGCCCCCCAATTAGTATATGGGCGGAGTTTCAGCTCTCTAGGACCTATAGAACTCGAGATATAGGGAAATCCAATTCAGGGGGTGCACTTCAGGGGGGTGCACTTTTCGTTTTTATCCCTATAACCTAACCCTAACCTAACCCTAACCCTATAACCTAACCCTAACCCTAACCTAACCCTAACCTAACCCTCACTCTAACCTAACCCTAACCCTAACCCTAACCCTAACCCTAACCCTAACCCTAACCCTAACCCTAACCCTAACCCTAACCCTAACCCAAAATCTGGGGTGAGTTATCGGAAAGGTCTGGGTGAGTTTTGGGAAAGATAAGCTTCCTGGGCGGAGCTATAAGGTCACTTCCTGTTAAATTTCGAGTGCCAATATCTCATGACTCCAACATCACAGAGACATCAGAGTAGTCTCGTTGGAAAGGTCTGAGAAAGCCCTTTCGAATGATACCTAGTTCATGTCGCTGACTGCTTCCTGGGCGGAGCTATGGGACAAAATATATTCATGTATCAAAAATGTATCTCGGCCTAGGAAGGTCGCAGCGACACAAACAAGGTGTCATTGGAAAGCACTCGCCGAGACCTTTCCAATGACACCAATCACGAGTCGTTTCGACTTTCCTAGACCGAGATAATTTTTGGATACATGATTGCATTTGGTCCCATAGCTCCGCCCCCAAAGGTCTGAACGATACAAGTATGGTGTCATTTTAAAGGCCTCACCAAGACCTTTCGAATGATACCTAGCTTTTGGCGCTGACCACTTCCTGGGCGGAGCTATAGGTTCACAAAAAAAACACAATTCCCACCAAAAAACACAAGTCCCACCTCCAAAAAACACAAGTCCCACCTCCAAAAAAACACAAGTCCCACCCCCCCAAAAACACGTCACACCCCCAAAAAACACAAGTCCCACCCCCCAAAAAAAAAAAAAAAAAAAAAACACAAGTCCCTCCCCAAAAAAACACAAGTCCCACCCAAAAAAAACACAAGTCCCACCCCAAAAAAACACAAGTCCCACCCCAAAAAAAAAAAAAAAAAAAAACACAAGTCCCTCCCCAAAAAAACACAAGTCCCACCCAAAAAAAACACAAGTCCCACCCCAAAAAAACACAAATCCCACCCCAAAAAAAAAAAAAAACACAAGTCCCACCCCCAAAAAAAAAAAAAAAAAAAAACACAAGTCCCAGCCCAAAAAAACACAAATCCCACCCACAAAAAAACACTAGGTGCAGTACCATATCTCGGCGCCCGGTGGCGCTAGAGCTCCCAAACCAAGTGCATTCGACTCCCCGCCCTCTAATTAGTATATGGGCGGAGTTTCAGCTCTCTAGGTACAAAAATCAGGGGGGTGCACTTCCATATCTCGGCGCCTGGTGGCGCTAGAGGTCCCAAACCAGGTGCAATCGACGCCCCGCCCCCCAATTAGTATATGGGCGGAGTTTCAGCTCTCTAGGACCTATAGAACTCGAGATATAGGGAAATCCAATTCAGGGGGTGCACTTCAGGGGGGTGCACTTTTCGTTTTTATCCCTATAACCTAACCCTAACCTAACCCTAACCCTATAACCTAACCCTAACCCTAACCTAACCCTAACCTAACCCTCACTCTAACCTAACCCTAACCCTAACCCTAACCCTAACCCTAACCCTAACCCTAACCCTAACCCTAACCCTAACCCTAACCCTAACCCAAAATCTGGGGTGAGTTATCGGAAAGGTCTGGGTGAGTTTTGGGAAAGATAAGCTTCCTGGGCGGAGCTATAAGGTCACTTCCTGTTAAATTTCGAGTGCCAATATCTCATGACTCCAACATCACAGAGACATCAGAGTAGTCTCGTTGGAAAGGTCTGAGAAAGCCCTTTCGAATGATACCTAGTTCATGTCGCTGACTGCTTCCTGGGCGGAGCTATGGGACAAAATATATTCATGTATCAAAAATGTATCTCGGCCTAGGAAGGTCGCAGCGACACAAACAAGGTGTCATTGGAAAGCACTCGCCGAGACCTTTCCAATGACACCAATCACGAGTCGTTTCGACTTTCCTAGACCGAGATAATTTTTGGATACATGATTGCATTTGGTCCCATAGCTCCGCCCCCAAAGGTCTGAACGATACAAGTATGGTGTCATTTTAAAGGCCTCACCAAGACCTTTCGAATGATACCTAGCTTTTGGCGCTGACCACTTCCTGGGCGGAGCTATAGGTTCACAAAAAAAACACAATTCCCACCAAAAAACACAAGTCCCACCTCCAAAAAACACAAGTCCCACCTCCAAAAAAACACAAGTCCCACCCCCCCAAAAACACGTCACACCCCCAAAAAACACAAGTCCCACCCCCCAAAAAAAAAAAAAAAAAAAAAAACACAAGTCCCTCCCCAAAAAAACACAAGTCCCACCCAAAAAAAACACAAGTCCCACCCCAAAAAAACACAAGTCCCACCCCAAAAAAAAAAAAAAAAAAAAACACAAGTCCCTCCCCAAAAAAACACAAGTCCCACCCAAAAAAAACACAAGTCCCACCCCAAAAAAACACAAATCCCACCCCAAAAAAAAAAAAAAACACAAGTCCCACCCCCAAAAAAAAAAAAAAAAAAAAACACAAGTCCCAGCCCAAAAAAACACAAATCCCACCCACAAAAAAACACTAGGTGCAGTACCATATCTCGGCGCCCGGTGGCGCTAGAGCTCCCAAACCAAGTGCATTCGACTCCCCGCCCTCTAATTAGTATATGGGCGGAGTTTCAGCTCTCTAGGTACAAAAATCAGGGGGGTGCACTTCCATATCTCGGCGCCTGGTGGCGCTAGAGGTCCCAAACCAGGTGCAATCGACGCCCCGCCCCCCAATTAGTATATGGGCGGAGTTTCAGCTCTCTAGGACCTATAGAACTCGAGATATAGGGAAATCCAATTCAGGGGGTGCACTTCAGGGGGGTGCACTTTTCGTTTTTATCCCTATAACCTAACCCTAACCTAACCCTAACCCTATAACCTAACCCTAACCCTAACCTAACCCTAACCTAACCCTCACTCTAACCTAACCCTAACCCTAACCCTAACCCTAACCCTAACCCTAACCCTAACCCTAACCCTAACCCTAACCCTAACCCTAACCCAAAATCTGGGGTGAGTTATCGGAAAGGTCTGGGTGAGTTTTGGGAAAGATAAGCTTCCTGGGCGGAGCTATAAGGTCACTTCCTGTTAAATTTCGAGTGCCAATATCTCATGACTCCAACATCACAGAGACATCAGAGTAGTCTCGTTGGAAAGGTCTGAGAAAGCCCTTTCGAATGATACCTAGTTCATGTCGCTGACTGCTTCCTGGGCGGAGCTATGGGACAAAATATATTCATGTATCAAAAATGTATCTCGGCCTAGGAAGGTCGCAGCGACACAAACAAGGTGTCATTGGAAAGCACTCGCCGAGACCTTTCCAATGACACCAATCACGAGTCGTTTCGACTTTCCTAGACCGAGATAATTTTTGGATACATGATTGCATTTGGTCCCATAGCTCCGCCCCCAAAGGTCTGAACGATACAAGTATGGTGTCATTTTAAAGGCCTCACCAAGACCTTTCGAATGATACCTAGCTTTTGGCGCTGACCACTTCCTGGGCGGAGCTATAGGTTCACAAAAAAAACACAATTCCCACCAAAAAACACAAGTCCCACCTCCAAAAAACACAAGTCCCACCTCCAAAAAAACACAAGTCCCACCCCCCCAAAAACACGTCACACCCCCAAAAAACACAAGTCCCACCCCCCAAAAAAAAAAAAAAAAAAAAAACACAAGTCCCTCCCCAAAAAAACACAAGTCCCACCCAAAAAAAACACAAGTCCCACCCCAAAAAAACACAAGTCCCACCCCAAAAAAAAAAAAAAAAAAAAACACAAGTCCCTCCCCAAAAAAACACAAGTCCCACCCAAAAAAAACACAAGTCCCACCCCAAAAAAACACAAATCCCACCCCAAAAAAAAAAAAAAACACAAGTCCCACCCCCAAAAAAAAAAAAAAAAAAAAACACAAGTCCCAGCCCAAAAAAACACAAATCCCACCCACAAAAAAACACTAGGTGCAGTACCATATCTCGGCGCCCGGTGGCGCTAGAGCTCCCAAACCAAGTGCATTCGACTCCCCGCCCTCTAATTAGTATATGGGCGGAGTTTCAGCTCTCTAGGTACAAAAATCAGGGGGGTGCACTTCCATATCTCGGCGCCTGGTGGCGCTAGAGGTCCCAAACCAGGTGCAATCGACGCCCCGCCCCCCAATTAGTATATGGGCGGAGTTTCAGCTCTCTAGGACCTATAGAACTCGAGATATAGGGAAATCCAATTCAGGGGGTGCACTTCAGGGGGGTGCACTTTTCGTTTTTATCCCTATAACCTAACCCTAACCTAACCCTAACCCTATAACCTAACCCTAACCCTAACCTAACCCTAACCTAACCCTCACTCTAACCTAACCCTAACCCTAACCCTAACCCTAACCCTAACCCTAACCCTAACCCTAACCCTAACCCTAACCCTAACCCTAACCCAAAATCTGGGGTGAGTTATCGGAAAGGTCTGGGTGAGTTTTGGGAAAGATAAGCTTCCTGGGCGGAGCTATAAGGTCACTTCCTGTTAAATTTCGAGTGCCAATATCTCATGACTCCAACATCACAGAGACATCAGAGTAGTCTCGTTGGAAAGGTCTGAGAAAGCCCTTTCGAATGATACCTAGTTCATGTCGCTGACTGCTTCCTGGGCGGAGCTATGGGACAAAATATATTCATGTATCAAAAATGTATCTCGGCCTAGGAAGGTCGCAGCGACACAAACAAGGTGTCATTGGAAAGCACTCGCCGAGACCTTTCCAATGACACCAATCACGAGTCGTTTCGACTTTCCTAGACCGAGATAATTTTTGGATACATGATTGCATTTGGTCCCATAGCTCCGCCCCCAAAGGTCTGAACGATACAAGTATGGTGTCATTTTAAAGGCCTCACCAAGACCTTTCGAATGATACCTAGCTTTTGGCGCTGACCACTTCCTGGGCGGAGCTATAGGTTCACAAAAAAAACACAATTCCCACCAAAAAACACAAGTCCCACCTCCAAAAAACACAAGTCCCACCTCCAAAAAAACACAAGTCCCACCCCCCCAAAAACACGTCACACCCCCAAAAAACACAAGTCCCACCCCCCAAAAAAAAAAAAAAAAAAAAAAACACAAGTCCCTCCCCAAAAAAACACAAGTCCCACCCAAAAAAAACACAAGTCCCACCCCAAAAAAACACAAGTCCCACCCCAAAAAAAAAAAAAAAAAAAAACACAAGTCCCTCCCCAAAAAAACACAAGTCCCACCCAAAAAAAACACAAGTCCCACCCCAAAAAAACACAAATCCCACCCCAAAAAAAAAAAAAAACACAAGTCCCACCCCCAAAAAAAAAAAAAAAAAAAAACACAAGTCCCAGCCCAAAAAAACACAAATCCCACCCACAAAAAAACACTAGGTGCAGTACCATATCTCGGCGCCCGGTGGCGCTAGAGCTCCCAAACCAAGTGCATTCGACTCCCCGCCCTCTAATTAGTATATGGGCGGAGTTTCAGCTCTCTAGGTACAAAAATCAGGGGGGTGCACTTCCATATCTCGGCGCCTGGTGGCGCTAGAGGTCCCAAACCAGGTGCAATCGACGCCCCGCCCCCCAATTAGTATATGGGCGGAGTTTCAGCTCTCTAGGACCTATAGAACTCGAGATATAGGGAAATCCAATTCAGGGGGTGCACTTCAGGGGGGTGCACTTTTCGTTTTTATCCCTATAACCTAACCCTAACCTAACCCTAACCCTATAACCTAACCCTAACCCTAACCTAACCCTAACCTAACCCTCACTCTAACCTAACCCTAACCCTAACCCTAACCCTAACCCTAACCCTAACCCTAACCCTAACCCTAACCCTAACCCTAACCCTAACCCAAAATCTGGGGTGAGTTATCGGAAAGGTCTGGGTGAGTTTTGGGAAAGATAAGCTTCCTGGGCGGAGCTATAAGGTCACTTCCTGTTAAATTTCGAGTGCCAATATCTCATGACTCCAACATCACAGAGACATCAGAGTAGTCTCGTTGGAAAGGTCTGAGAAAGCCCTTTCGAATGATACCTAGTTCATGTCGCTGACTGCTTCCTGGGCGGAGCTATGGGACAAAATATATTCATGTATCAAAAATGTATCTCGGCCTAGGAAGGTCGCAGCGACACAAACAAGGTGTCATTGGAAAGCACTCGCCGAGACCTTTCCAATGACACCAATCACGAGTCGTTTCGACTTTCCTAGACCGAGATAATTTTTGGATACATGATTGCATTTGGTCCCATAGCTCCGCCCCCAAAGGTCTGAACGATACAAGTATGGTGTCATTTTAAAGGCCTCACCAAGACCTTTCGAATGATACCTAGCTTTTGGCGCTGACCACTTCCTGGGCGGAGCTATAGGTTCACAAAAAAAACACAATTCCCACCAAAAAACACAAGTCCCACCTCCAAAAAACACAAGTCCCACCTCCAAAAAAACACAAGTCCCACCCCCCCAAAAACACGTCACACCCCCAAAAAACACAAGTCCCACCCCCCAAAAAAAAAAAAAAAAAAAAAAACACAAGTCCCTCCCCAAAAAAACACAAGTCCCACCCAAAAAAAACACAAGTCCCACCCCAAAAAAACACAAGTCCCACCCCAAAAAAAAAAAAAAAAAAAAACACAAGTCCCTCCCCAAAAAAACACAAGTCCCACCCAAAAAAAACACAAGTCCCACCCCAAAAAAACACAAATCCCACCCCAAAAAAAAAAAAAAACACAAGTCCCACCCCCAAAAAAAAAAAAAAAAAAAAACACAAGTCCCAGCCCAAAAAAACACAAATCCCACCCACAAAAAAACACTAGGTGCAGTACCATATCTCGGCGCCCGGTGGCGCTAGAGCTCCCAAACCAAGTGCATTCGACTCCCCGCCCTCTAATTAGTATATGGGCGGAGTTTCAGCTCTCTAGGTACAAAAATCAGGGGGGTGCACTTCCATATCTCGGCGCCTGGTGGCGCTAGAGGTCCCAAACCAGGTGCAATCGACGCCCCGCCCCCCAATTAGTATATGGGCGGAGTTTCAGCTCTCTAGGACCTATAGAACTCGAGATATAGGGAAATCCAATTCAGGGGGTGCACTTCAGGGGGGTGCACTTTTCGTTTTTATCCCTATAACCTAACCCTAACCTAACCCTAACCCTATAACCTAACCCTAACCCTAACCTAACCCTAACCTAACCCTCACTCTAACCTAACCCTAACCCTAACCCTAACCCTAACCCTAACCCTAACCCTAACCCTAACCCTAACCCTAACCCTAACCCTAACCCAAAATCTGGGGTGAGTTATCGGAAAGGTCTGGGTGAGTTTTGGGAAAGATAAGCTTCCTGGGCGGAGCTATAAGGTCACTTCCTGTTAAATTTCGAGTGCCAATATCTCATGACTCCAACATCACAGAGACATCAGAGTAGTCTCGTTGGAAAGGTCTGAGAAAGCCCTTTCGAATGATACCTAGTTCATGTCGCTGACTGCTTCCTGGGCGGAGCTATGGGACAAAATATATTCATGTATCAAAAATGTATCTCGGCCTAGGAAGGTCGCAGCGACACAAACAAGGTGTCATTGGAAAGCACTCGCCGAGACCTTTCCAATGACACCAATCACGAGTCGTTTCGACTTTCCTAGACCGAGATAATTTTTGGATACATGATTGCATTTGGTCCCATAGCTCCGCCCCCAAAGGTCTGAACGATACAAGTATGGTGTCATTTTAAAGGCCTCACCAAGACCTTTCGAATGATACCTAGCTTTTGGCGCTGACCACTTCCTGGGCGGAGCTATAGGTTCACAAAAAAAACACAATTCCCACCAAAAAACACAAGTCCCACCTCCAAAAAACACAAGTCCCACCTCCAAAAAAACACAAGTCCCACCCCCCCAAAAACACGTCACACCCCCAAAAAACACAAGTCCCACCCCCCAAAAAAAAAAAAAAAAAAAAAAACACAAGTCCCTCCCCAAAAAAACACAAGTCCCACCCAAAAAAAACACAAGTCCCACCCCAAAAAAACACAAGTCCCACCCCAAAAAAAAAAAAAAAAAAAAAACACAAGTCCCTCCCCAAAAAAACACAAGTCCCACCCAAAAAAAACACAAGTCCCACCCCAAAAAAACACAAATCCCACCCCAAAAAAAAAAAAAAACACAAGTCCCACCCCCAAAAAAAAAAAAAAAAAAAAACACAAGTCCCAGCCCAAAAAAACACAAATCCCACCCACAAAAAAACACTAGGTGCAGTACCATATCTCGGCGCCCGGTGGCGCTAGAGCTCCCAAACCAAGTGCATTCGACTCCCCGCCCTCTAATTAGTATATGGGCGGAGTTTCAGCTCTCTAGGTACAAAAATCAGGGGGGTGCACTTCCATATCTCGGCGCCTGGTGGCGCTAGAGGTCCCAAACCAGGTGCAATCGACGCCCCGCCCCCCAATTAGTATATGGGCGGAGTTTCAGCTCTCTAGGACCTATAGAACTCGAGATATAGGGAAATCCAATTCAGGGGGTGCACTTCAGGGGGGTGCACTTTTCGTTTTTATCCCTATAACCTAACCCTAACCTAACCCTAACCCTATAACCTAACCCTAACCCTAACCTAACCCTAACCTAACCCTCACTCTAACCTAACCCTAACCCTAACCCTAACCCTAACCCTAACCCTAACCCTAACCCTAACCCTAACCCTAACCCTAACCCTAACCCAAAATCTGGGGTGAGTTATCGGAAAGGTCTGGGTGAGTTTTGGGAAAGATAAGCTTCCTGGGCGGAGCTATAAGGTCACTTCCTGTTAAATTTCGAGTGCCAATATCTCATGACTCCAACATCACAGAGACATCAGAGTAGTCTCGTTGGAAAGGTCTGAGAAAGCCCTTTCGAATGATACCTAGTTCATGTCGCTGACTGCTTCCTGGGCGGAGCTATGGGACAAAATATATTCATGTATCAAAAATGTATCTCGGCCTAGGAAGGTCGCAGCGACACAAACAAGGTGTCATTGGAAAGCACTCGCCGAGACCTTTCCAATGACACCAATCACGAGTCGTTTCGACTTTCCTAGACCGAGATAATTTTTGGATACATGATTGCATTTGGTCCCATAGCTCCGCCCCCAAAGGTCTGAACGATACAAGTATGGTGTCATTTTAAAGGCCTCACCAAGACCTTTCGAATGATACCTAGCTTTTGGCGCTGACCACTTCCTGGGCGGAGCTATAGGTTCACAAAAAAAACACAATTCCCACCAAAAAACACAAGTCCCACCTCCAAAAAACACAAGTCCCACCTCCAAAAAAACACAAGTCCCACCCCCCCAAAAACACGTCACACCCCCAAAAAACACAAGTCCCACCCCCCAAAAAAAAAAAAAAAAAAAAAAACACAAGTCCCTCCCCAAAAAAACACAAGTCCCACCCAAAAAAAACACAAGTCCCACCCCAAAAAAACACAAGTCCCACCCCAAAAAAAAAAAAAAAAAAAAACACAAGTCCCTCCCCAAAAAAACACAAGTCCCACCCAAAAAAAACACAAGTCCCACCCCAAAAAAACACAAATCCCACCCCAAAAAAAAAAAAAAACACAAGTCCCACCCCCAAAAAAAAAAAAAAAAAAAAACACAAGTCCCAGCCCAAAAAAACACAAATCCCACCCACAAAAAAACACTAGGTGCAGTACCATATCTCGGCGCCCGGTGGCGCTAGAGCTCCCAAACCAAGTGCATTCGACTCCCCGCCCTCTAATTAGTATATGGGCGGAGTTTCAGCTCTCTAGGTACAAAAATCAGGGGGGTGCACTTCCATATCTCGGCGCCTGGTGGCGCTAGAGGTCCCAAACCAGGTGCAATCGACGCCCCGCCCCCCAATTAGTATATGGGCGGAGTTTCAGCTCTCTAGGACCTATAGAACTCGAGATATAGGGAAATCCAATTCAGGGGGTGCACTTCAGGGGGGTGCACTTTTCGTTTTTATCCCTATAACCTCACTCTAACCTAACCCTAACCCTAACCCTAACCCTAACCCTAACCCTAACCCTAACCCTAACCCTAACCCTAACCCTAACCCTAACCCAAAATCTGGGGTGAGTTATCGGAAAGGTCTGGGTGAGTTTTGGGAAAGATAAGCTTCCTGGGCGGAGCTATAAGGTCACTTCCTGTTAAATTTCGAGTGCCAATATCTCATGACTCCAACATCACAGAGACATCAGAGTAGTCTCGTTGGAAAGGTCTGAGAAAGCCCTTTCGAATGATACCTAGTTCATGTCGCTGACTGCTTCCTGGGCGGAGCTATGGGACAAAATATATTCATGTATCAAAAATGTATCTCGGCCTAGGAAGGTCGCAGCGACACAAACAAGGTGTCATTGGAAAGCACTCGCCGAGACCTTTCCAATGACACCAATCACGAGTCGTTTCGACTTTCCTAGACCGAGATAATTTTTGGATACATGATTGCATTTGGTCCCATAGCTCCGCCCCCAAAGGTCTGAACGATACAAGTATGGTGTCATTTTAAAGGCCTCACCAAGACCTTTCGAATGATACCTAGCTTTTGGCGCTGACCACTTCCTGGGCGGAGCTATAGGTTCACAAAAAAAACACAATTCCCACCAAAAAACACAAGTCCCACCTCCAAAAAACACAAGTCCCACCTCCAAAAAAACACAAGTCCCACCCCCCCAAAAACACGTCACACCCCCAAAAAACACAAGTCCCACCCCCCAAAAAAAAAAAAAAAAAAAAAAACACAAGTCCCTCCCCAAAAAAACACAAGTCCCACCCAAAAAAAACACAAGTCCCACCCCAAAAAAACACAAGTCCCACCCCAAAAAAAAAAAAAAAAAAAAACACAAGTCCCTCCCCAAAAAAACACAAGTCCCACCCAAAAAAAACACAAGTCCCACCCCAAAAAAACACAAATCCCACCCCAAAAAAAAAAAAAAACACAAGTCCCACCCCCAAAAAAAAAAAAAAAAAAAAACACAAGTCCCAGCCCAAAAAAACACAAATCCCACCCACAAAAAAACACTAGGTGCAGTACCATATCTCGGCGCCCGGTGGCGCTAGAGCTCCCAAACCAAGTGCATTCGACTCCCCGCCCTCTAATTAGTATATGGGCGGAGTTTCAGCTCTCTAGGTACAAAAATCAGGGGGGTGCACTTCCATATCTCGGCGCCTGGTGGCGCTAGAGGTCCCAAACCAGGTGCAATCGACGCCCCGCCCCCCAATTAGTATATGGGCGGAGTTTCAGCTCTCTAGGACCTATAGAACTCGAGATATAGGGAAATCCAATTCAGGGGGTGCACTTCAGGGGGGTGCACTTTTCGTTTTTATCCCTATAACCTAACCCTAACCTAACCCTAACCCTATAACCTAACCCTAACCCTAACCTAACCCTAACCTAACCCTCACTCTAACCTAACCCTAACCCTAACCCTAACCCTAACCCTAACCCTAACCCTAACCCTAACCCTAACCCTAACCCTAACCCTAACCCAAAATCTGGGGTGAGTTATCGGAAAGGTCTGGGTGAGTTTTGGGAAAGATAAGCTTCCTGGGCGGAGCTATAAGGTCACTTCCTGTTAAATTTCGAGTGCCAATATCTCATGACTCCAACATCACAGAGACATCAGAGTAGTCTCGTTGGAAAGGTCTGAGAAAGCCCTTTCGAATGATACCTAGTTCATGTCGCTGACTGCTTCCTGGGCGGAGCTATGGGACAAAATATATTCATGTATC
Organism: Rhinichthys klamathensis goyatoka; assembly: GCF_029890125.1. Classification (NCBI taxonomy): domain Eukaryota; kingdom Metazoa; phylum Chordata; class Actinopteri; order Cypriniformes; family Leuciscidae; genus Rhinichthys; species Rhinichthys klamathensis. The sequence goes on from NW_026607089.1 coordinate 13,583, forward strand.
AAAAATGTATCTCGGCCTAGGAAGGTCGCAGCGACACAAACAAGGTGTCATTGGAAAGCACTCGCCGAGACCTTTCCAATGACACCAATCACGAGTCGTTTCGACTTTCCTAGACCGAGATAATTTTTGGATACATGATTGCATTTGGTCCCATAGCTCCGCCCCCAAAGGTCTGAACGATACAAGTATGGTGTCATTTTAAAGGCCTCACCAAGACCTTTCGAATGATACCTAGCTTTTGGCGCTGACCACTTCCTGGGCGGAGCTATAGGTTCACAAAAAAAACACAATTCCCACCAAAAAACACAAGTCCCACCTCCAAAAAACACAAGTCCCACCTCCAAAAAAACACAAGTCCCACCCCCCCAAAAACACGTCACACCCCCAAAAAACACAAGTCCCACCCCCCAAAAAAAAAAAAAAAAAAAAAACACAAGTCCCTCCCCAAAAAAACACAAGTCCCACCCAAAAAAAACACAAGTCCCACCCCAAAAAAACACAAGTCCCACCCCAAAAAAAAAAAAAAAAAAAAACACAAGTCCCTCCCCAAAAAAACACAAGTCCCACCCAAAAAAAACACAAGTCCCACCCCAAAAAAACACAAATCCCACCCCAAAAAAAAAAAAAAACACAAGTCCCACCCCCAAAAAAAAAAAAAAAAAAAAAACACAAGTCCCAGCCCAAAAAAACACAAATCCCACCCACAAAAAAACACTAGGTGCAGTACCATATCTCGGCGCCCGGTGGCGCTAGAGCTCCCAAACCAAGTGCATTCGACTCCCCGCCCTCTAATTAGTATATGGGCGGAGTTTCAGCTCTCTAGGTACAAAAATCAGGGGGGTGCACTTCCATATCTCGGCGCCTGGTGGCGCTAGAGGTCCCAAACCAGGTGCAATCGACGCCCCGCCCCCCAATTAGTATATGGGCGGAGTTTCAGCTCTCTAGGACCTATAGAACTCGAGATATAGGGAAATCCAATTCAGGGGGTGCACTTCAGGGGGGTGCACTTTTCGTTTTTATCCCTATAACCTAACCCTAACCCTAACCCTAACCCTAACCCTAACCCTAACCCTAACTCTAACCCTAACCCTAACCCTAACCCTAACCCTAACCCTAACCCTAACCCTAACCCTAACCCTAACCCAAAATCTGGGGTGAGTTATCGGAAAGGTCTGGGTGAGTTTTGGGAAAGATAAGCTTCCTGGGCGGAGCTATAAGGTCACTTCCTGTTAAATTTCGAGTGCCAATATCTCATGACTCCAACATCACAGAGACATCAGAGTAGTCTCGTTGGAAAGGTCTGAGAAAGCCCTTTCGAATGATACCTAGTTCATGTCGCTGACTGCTTCCTGGGCGGAGCTATGGGACAAAATATATTCATGTATCAAAAATGTATCTCGGCCTAGGAAGGTCGCAGCGACACAAACAAGGTGTCATTGGAAAGCACTCGCCGAGACCTTTCCAATGACACCAATCACGAGTCGTTTCGACTTTCCTAGACCGAGATAATTTTTGGATACATGATTGCATTTGGTCCCATAGCTCCGCCCCCAAAGGTCTGAACGATACAAGTATGGTGTCATTTTAAAGGCCTCACCAAGACCTTTCGAATGATACCTAGCTTTTGGCGCTGACCACTTCCTGGGCGGAGCTATAGGTTCACAAAAAAAACACAATTCCCACCAAAAAACACAAGTCCCACCTCCAAAAAACACAAGTCCCACCTCCAAAAAAACACAAGTCCCACCCCCCCAAAAACACGTCACACCCCCAAAAAACACAAGTCCCACCCCCCAAAAAAAAAAAAAAAAAAAAAACACAAGTCCCTCCCCAAAAAAACACAAGTCCCACCCAAAAAAAACACAAGTCCCACCCCAAAAAAACACAAGTCCCACCCCAAAAAAAAAAAAAAAAAAAAACACAAGTCCCTCCCCAAAAAAACACAAGTCCCACCCAAAAAAAACACAAGTCCCACCCCAAAAAAACACAAATCCCACCCCAAAAAAAAAAAAAAACACAAGTCCCACCCCCAAAAAAAAAAAAAAAAAAAAACACAAGTCCCAGCCCAAAAAAACACAAATCCCACCCACAAAAAAACACTAGGTGCAGTACCATATCTCGGCGCCCGGTGGCGCTAGAGCTCCCAAACCAAGTGCATTCGACTCCCCGCCCTCTAATTAGTATATGGGCGGAGTTTCAGCTCTCTAGGTACAAAAATCAGGGGGGTGCACTTCCATATCTCGGCGCCTGGTGGCGCTAGAGGTCCCAAACCAGGTGCAATCGACGCCCCGCCCCCCAATTAGTATATGGGCGGAGTTTCAGCTCTCTAGGACCTATAGAACTCGAGATATAGGGAAATCCAATTCAGGGGGTGCACTTCAGGGGGGTGCACTTTTCGTTTTTATCCCTATAACCTTACCCTAACCCTACTCTAACCCTAACCCTAACCCTAACCCTAACCCTAACTCTAACCCTAACCCTAACCCTAACTCTAACCCTAACCCTAACCTAACCTACTCTAACCCTAACCCTAACCCTAACCCTAACTCTAACCCTAACCCTAACCCTAACCTAACCTAACCCTAACCCTAACCAAAAGATAATTTTTCTCGCAGCCCAAACAGGCTAAGAGTTGGTCTGGTTAATGTTTCTGTATAAAACAGACTGTAAAAAATAAAATGGCCACCATCACTTATGCTGGGGTGATGTTGTTGAGCCACAGATAATTTTCTCATCGCCCAAACAGGCGTTGAGTTAGTCTGTTTAATGTTTTGAGCTCGTGGAATGCCCTTTCCATCTCTTTTCTAACACCTACCCTTCGTGTTTTCTGTGATTCAGCCCTTATTGGAGTACCCCGTGGCAATTTAGCCCTTTTATAATTTTATACATCTCTCTAGACAGTATCTGGGTTCATTTTGGTGTCTGTATTTGAAGCGGCCAGAAGCACGATGGACAGTGCACAGCCAGATTCAGACCTCAGGTTTGGATCTTGGATCGATTTCCCCTAATCCAGCCCGTGCCTCGGACTCTGGACTTCATTTTGGGCATTGGGATGTTCCTGGAGTGTTTGTGGGTGTATGTATAGAGTTATAAAAATTAGAGATGAATTTTAAAATTAAAAACCACAAAGTTGATAGCAGAAAACCGATTTATGAAGCATATACATGCTGATTGTGTTTGGAGAGAGTGGGAGGGGCCCCGCCCTCGGTATTACTATAAAGTACAGAGGGAATGAGACACCCTAGTCATTCGAACTCGCCTGATGAGAGCCGTAGGATGGCCGAAACGCGTCGCGAGACAGTTCCTGAATGACACAGACCGTAAAATCTGTAGTGGTCGCCATCATATGTGTGTGATGATGTTGCTGAACCAAAAAATAAATTTTCTCGCAGCCCAAACAGGCTAAGAGTTGGTCTGGTTAATGTTTCTGTATAAAACAGACTGTAAAAAATAAAATGGCCACCATCACTTATGCTGGGGTGATGTTGTTGAGCCACAGATAATTTTCTCATCGCCCAAACAGGCGTTGAGTTAGTCTGTTTAATGTTTTGAGCTCGTGGAATGCCCTTTCCATCTCTTTTCTAACACCTACCCTTCGTGTTTTCTGTGATTCAGCCCTTATTGGAGTACCCCGTGGCAATTTAGCCCTTTTATAATTTTATACATCTCTCTAGACAGTATCTGGGTTCATTTTGGTGTCTGTATTTGAAGCGGCCAGAAGCACGATGGACAGTGCACAGCCAGATTCAGACCTCAGGTTTGGATCTTGGATCGATTTCCCCTAATCCAGCCCGTGCCTCGGACTCTGGACTTCATTTTGGGCATTGGGATGTTCCTGGAGTGTTTGTGGGTGTATGTATAGAGTTATAAAAATTAGAGATGAATTTTAAAATTAAAAACCACAAAGTTGATAGCAGAAAACCGATTTATGAAGCATATACATGCTGATTGTGTTTGGAGAGAGTGGGAGGGGCCCCGCCCTCGGTATTACTATAAAGTACAGAGGGAATGAGACACCCTAGTCATTCGAACTCGCCTGATGAGAGCCGTAGGATGGCCGAAACGCGTCGCGAGACAGTTCCTGAATGACACAGACCGTAAAATCTGTAGTGGTCGCCATCATATGTGTGTGATGATGTTGCTGAACCAAAAAATAAATTTTCTCGCAGCCCAAACAGGCTAAGAGTTGGTCTGGTTAATGTTTCTGTATAAAACAGACTGTAAAAAATAAAATGGCCACCATCACTTATGCTGGGGTGATGTTGTTGAGCCACAGATAATTTTCTCATCGCCCAAACAGGCGTTGAGTTAGTCTGTTTAATGTTTTGAGCTCGTGGAATGCCCTTTCCATCTCTTTTCTAACACCTACCCTTCGTGTTTTCTGTGATTCAGCCCTTATTGGAGTACCCCGTGGCAATTTAGCCCTTTTATAATTTTATACATCTCTCTAGACAGTATCTGGGTTCATTTTGGTGTCTGTATTTGAAGCGGCCAGAAGCACGATGGACAGTGCACAGCCAGATTCAGACCTCAGGTTTGGATCTTGGATCGATTTCCCCTAATCCAGCCCGTGCCTCGGACTCTGGACTTCATTTTGGGCATTGGGATGTTCCTGGAGTGTTTGTGGGTGTATGTATAGAGTTATAAAAATTAGAGATGAATTTTAAAATTAAAAACCACAAAGTTGATAGCAGAAAACCGATTTATGAAGCATATACATGCTGATTGTGTTTGGAGAGAGTGGGAGGGGCCCCGCCCTCGGTATTACTATAAAGTACAGAGGGAATGAGACACCCTAGTCATTCGAACTCGCCTGATGAGAGCCGTAGGATGGCCGAAACGCGTCGCGAGACAGTTCCTGAATGACACAGACCGTAAAATCTGTAGTGGTCGCCATCATATGTGTGTGATGATGTTGCTGAACCAAAAAATAAATTTTCTCGCAGCCCAAACAGGCTAAGAGTTGGTCTGGTTAATGTTTCTGTATAAAACAGACTGTAAAAAATAAAATGGCCACCATCACTTATGCTGGGGTGATGTTGTTGAGCCACAGATAATTTTCTCATCGCCCAAACAGGCGTTGAGTTAGTCTGTTTAATGTTTTGAGCTCGTGGAATGCCCTTTCCATCTCTTTTCTAACACCTACCCTTCGTGTTTTCTGTGATTCAGCCCTTATTGGAGTACCCCGTGGCAATTTAGCCCTTTTATAATTTTATACATCTCTCTAGACAGTATCTGGGTTCATTTTGGTGTCTGTATTTGAAGCGGCCAGAAGCACGATGGACAGTGCACAGCCAGATTCAGACCTCAGGTTTGGATCTTGGATCGATTTCCCCTAATCCAGCCCGTGCCTCGGACTCTGGACTTCATTTTGGGCATTGGGATGTTCCTGGAGTGTTTGTGGGTGTATGTATAGAGTTATAAAAATTAGAGATGAATTTTAAAATTAAAAACCACAAAGTTGATAGCAGAAAACCGATTTATGAAGCATATACATGCTGATTGTGTTTGGAGAGAGTGGGAGGGGCCCCGCCCTCGGTATTACTATAAAGTACAGAGGGAATGAGACACCCTAGTCATTCGAACTCGCCTGATGAGAGCCGTAGGATGGCCGAAACGCGTCGCGAGACAGTTCCTGAATGACACAGACCGTAAAATCTGTAGTGGTCGCCATCATATGTGTGTGATGATGTTGCTGAACCAAAAAATAAATTTTCTCGCAGCCCAAACAGGCTAAGAGTTGGTCTGGTTAATGTTTCTGTATAAAACAGACTGTAAAAAATAAAATGGCCACCATCACTTATGCTGGGGTGATGTTGTTGAGCCACAGATAATTTTCTCATCGCCCAAACAGGCGTTGAGTTAGTCTGTTTAATGTTTTGAGCTCGTGGAATGCCCTTTCCATCTCTTTTCTAACACCTACCCTTCGTGTTTTCTGTGATTCAGCCCTTATTGGAGTACCCCGTGGCAATTTAGCCCTTTTATAATTTTATACATCTCTCTAGACAGTATCTGGGTTCATTTTGGTGTCTGTATTTGAAGCGGCCAGAAGCACGATGGACAGTGCACAGCCAGATTCAGACCTCAGGTTTGGATCTTGGATCGATTTCCCCTAATCCAGCCCGTGCCTCGGACTCTGGACTTCATTTTGGGCATTGGGATGTTCCTGGAGTGTTTGTGGGTGTATGTATAGAGTTATAAAAATTAGAGATGAATTTTAAAATTAAAAACCACAAAGTTGATAGCAGAAAACCGATTTATGAAGCATATACATGCTGATTGTGTTTGGAGAGAGTGGGAGGGGCCCCGCCCTCGGTATTACTATAAAGTACAGAGGGAATGAGACACCCTAGTCATTCGAACTCGCCTGATGAGAGCCGTAGGATGGCCGAAACGCGTCGCGAGACAGTTCCTGAATGACACAGACCGTAAAATCTGTAGTGGTCGCCATCATATGTGTGTGATGATGTTGCTGAACCAAAAAATAAATTTTCTCGCAGCCCAAACAGGCTAAGAGTTGGTCTGGTTAATGTTTCTGTATAAAACAGACTGTAAAAAATAAAATGGCCACCATCACTTATGCTGGGGTGATGTTGTTGAGCCACAGATAATTTTCTCATCGCCCAAACAGGCGTTGAGTTAGTCTGTTTAATGTTTTGAGCTCGTGGAATGCCCTTTCCATCTCTTTTCTAACACCTACCCTTCGTGTTTTCTGTGATTCAGCCCTTATTGGAGTACCCCGTGGCAATTTAGCCCTTTTATAATTTTATACATCTCTCTAGACAGTATCTGGGTTCATTTTGGTGTCTGTATTTGAAGCGGCCAGAAGCACGATGGACAGTGCACAGCCAGATTCAGACCTCAGGTTTGGATCTTGGATCGATTTCCCCTAATCCAGCCCGTGCCTCGGACTCTGGACTTCATTTTGGGCATTGGGATGTTCCTGGAGTGTTTGTGGGTGTATGTATAGAGTTATAAAAATTAGAGATGAATTTTAAAATTAAAAACCACAAAGTTGATAGCAGAAAACCGATTTATGAAGCATATACATGCTGATTGTGTTTGGAGAGAGTGGGAGGGGCCCCGCCCTCGGTATTACTATAAAGTACAGAGGGAATGAGACACCCTAGTCATTCGAACTCGCCTGATGAGAGCCGTAGGATGGCCGAAACGCGTCGCGAGACAGTTCCTGAATGACACAGACCGTAAAATCTGTAGTGGTCGCCATCATATGTGTGTGATGATGTTGCTGAACCAAAAAATAAATTTTCTCGCAGCCCAAACAGGCTAAGAGTTGGTCTGGTTAATGTTTCTGTATAAAACAGACTGTAAAAAATAAAATGGCCACCATCACTTATGCTGGGGTGATGTTGTTGAGCCACAGATAATTTTCTCATCGCCCAAACAGGCGTTGAGTTAGTCTGTTTAATGTTTTGAGCTCGTGGAATGCCCTTTCCATCTCTTTTCTAACACCTACCCTTCGTGTTTTCTGTGATTCAGCCCTTATTGGAGTACCCCGTGGCAATTTAGCCCTTTTATAATTTTATACATCTCTCTAGACAGTATCTGGGTTCATTTTGGTGTCTGTATTTGAAGCGGCCAGAAGCACGATGGACAGTGCACAGCCAGATTCAGACCTCAGGTTTGGATCTTGGATCGATTTCCCCTAATCCAGCCCGTGCCTCGGACTCTGGACTTCATTTTGGGCATTGGGATGTTCCTGGAGTGTTTGTGGGTGTATGTATAGAGTTATAAAAATTAGAGATGAATTTTAAAATTAAAAACCACAAAGTTGATAGCAGAAAACCGATTTATGAAGCATATACATGCTGATTGTGTTTGGAGAGAGTGGGAGGGGCCCCGCCCTCGGTATTACTATAAAGTACAGAGGGAATGAGACACCCTAGTCATTCGAACTCGCCTGATGAGAGCCGTAGGATGGCCGAAACGCGTCGCGAGACAGTTCCTGAATGACACAGACCGTAAAATCTGTAGTGGTCGCCATCATATGTGTGTGATGATGTTGCTGAACCAAAAAATAAATTTTCTCGCAGCCCAAACAGGCTAAGAGTTGGTCTGGTTAATGTTTCTGTATAAAACAGACTGTAAAAAATAAAATGGCCACCATCACTTATGCTGGGGTGATGTTGTTGAGCCACAGATAATTTTCTCATCGCCCAAACAGGCGTTGAGTTAGTCTGTTTAATGTTTTGAGCTCGTGGAATGCCCTTTCCATCTCTTTTCTAACACCTACCCTTCGTGTTTTCTGTGATTCAGCCCTTATTGGAGTACCCCGTGGCAATTTAGCCCTTTTATAATTTTATACATCTCTCTAGACAGTATCTGGGTTCATTTTGGTGTCTGTATTTGAAGCGGCCAGAAGCACGATGGACAGTGCACAGCCAGATTCAGACCTCAGGTTTGGATCTTGGATCGATTTCCCCTAATCCAGCCCGTGCCTCGGACTCTGGACTTCATTTTGGGCATTGGGATGTTCCTGGAGTGTTTGTGGGTGTATGTATAGAGTTATAAAAATTAGAGATGAATTTTAAAATTAAAAACCACAAAGTTGATAGCAGAAAACCGATTTATGAAGCATATACATGCTGATTGTGTTTGGAGAGAGTGGGAGGGGCCCCGCCCTCGGTATTACTATAAAGTACAGAGGGAATGAGACACCCTAGTCATTCGAACTCGCCTGATGAGAGCCGTAGGATGGCCGAAACGCGTCGCGAGACAGTTCCTGAATGACACAGACCGTAAAATCTGTAGTGGTCGCCATCATATGTGTGTGATGATGTTGCTGAACCAAAAAATAAATTTTCTCGCAGCCCAAACAGGCTAAGAGTTGGTCTGGTTAATGTTTCTGTATAAAACAGACTGTAAAAAATAAAATGGCCACCATCACTTATGCTGGGGTGATGTTGTTGAGCCACAGATAATTTTCTCATCGCCCAAACAGGCGTTGAGTTAGTCTGTTTAATGTTTTGAGCTCGTGGAATGCCCTTTCCATCTCTTTTCTAACACCTACCCTTCGTGTTTTCTGTGATTCAGCCCTTATTGGAGTACCCCGTGGCAATTTAGCCCTTTTATAATTTTATACATCTCTCTAGACAGTATCTGGGTTCATTTTGGTGTCTGTATTTGAAGCGGCCAGAAGCACGATGGACAGTGCACAGCCAGATTCAGACCTCAGGTTTGGATCTTGGATCGATTTCCCCTAATCCAGCCCGTGCCTCGGACTCTGGACTTCATTTTGGGCATTGGGATGTTCCTGGAGTGTTTGTGGGTGTATGTATAGAGTTATAAAAATTAGAGATGAATTTTAAAATTAAAAACCACAAAGTTGATAGCAGAAAACCGATTTATGAAGCATATACATGCTGATTGTGTTTGGAGAGAGTGGGAGGGGCCCCGCCCTCGGTATTACTATAAAGTACAGAGGGAATGAGACACCCTAGTCATTCGAACTCGCCTGATGAGAGCCGTAGGATGGCCGAAACGCGTCGCGAGACAGTTCCTGAATGACACAGACCGTAAAATCTGTAGTGGTCGCCATCATATGTGTGTGATGATGTTGCTGAACCAAAAAATAAATTTTCTCGCAGCCCAAACAGGCTAAGAGTTGGTCTGGTTAATGTTTCTGTATAAAACAGACTGTAAAAAATAAAATGGCCACCATCACTTATGCTGGGGTGATGTTGTTGAGCCACAGATAATTTTCTCATCGCCCAAACAGGCGTTGAGTTAGTCTGTTTAATGTTTTGAGCTCGTGGAATGCCCTTTCCATCTCTTTTCTAACACCTACCCTTCGTGTTTTCTGTGATTCAGCCCTTATTGGAGTACCCCGTGGCAATTTAGCCCTTTTATAATTTTATACATCTCTCTAGACAATATTTGGGTTCATTTTGGTGTCTGTATTTGAAGCGGCCAGAAGCACGATGGACAGTGCACAGCCAGATTCAGACCTCAGGTTTGGATCTTGGATCGATTTCCCCTAATCCAGCCCGTGCCTCGGACTCTGGACTTCATTTTGGGCATTGGGATGTTCCTGGACTGTTTGTGGGTGTATGTATAGAGTTATAAAAATTAGAGATGAATTTTAAAATTAAAAACAACAAAGTTGATAGCAGAAAAACGATTTATGAAGCATATACATGCTGATGGTGTTTAGAGAAAGTGGGAGGGGCCCCGCCCTCGGTATTACTATAAAGTACAGAGGGAATGAGACACCCTAGTCATTCGAACTCGCCTGATGAGAGCCGTAGGATGGCCGAAACGCGTCGCGAGACAGTTCCTGAATGACACAGACCGTAAAATCTGTAATGGTCACCATCATATGTGTGTGATGATGTTGCTGAACCAAAAAATAATTTTTCTCGCAGCCCAAACAGGCTAAGAGTTGGTCTTGTTAATGTTTCTGAATGATGCAGACTTTAGAAAAATAGAATGGCCACCATCACTTGTGGTGTGGTGATGTTGTTGAGCCACAGATATTTTTATCATCGCCCAAACAGGCGTTGAGTTAGTCTGTTTAATGTTTTGAGCTCATGGAATGCCCTTTCCATCTCTTTTCTAACACCTACCCTTCGTGTTTTCTGTGATTCAGCCCTTATTGGAGTACCCCGTGGCAATTTAGCCCTTTTATAATTTTATACATCTCTCTAGACAATATTTGGGTTCATTTTGGTGTCTGTATTTGAAGCGGCCAGAAGCACGATGGACAGTGCACAGCCAGATTCAGACCTCAGGTTTGGATCTTGGATCGATTTCCCCTAATCCAGCCCGTGCCTCGGACTCTGGACTTCATTTTGGGCATTGGGATGTTCCTGGACTGTTTGTGGGTGTATGTATAGAGTTATAAAAATTAGAGATGAATTTTAAAATTAAAAACAACAAAGTTGATAGCAGAAAAACGATTTATGAAGCATATACATGCTGATGGTGTTTAGAGAAAGTGGGAGGGGCCCCGCCCTCGGTATTACTATAAAGTACAGAGGGAATGAGACACCCTAGTCATTCGAACTCGCCTGATGAGAGCCGTAGGATGGCCGAAACGCGTCGCGAGACAGTTCCTGAATGACACAGACCGTAAAATCTGTAATGGTCACCATCATATGTGTGTGATGATGTTGCTGAACCAAAAAATAATTTTTCTCGCAGCCCAAACAGGCTAAGAGTTGGTCTTGTTAATGTTTCTGAATGATGCAGACTTTAGAAAAATAGAATGGCCACCATCACTTGTGGTGTGGTGATGTTGTTGAGCCACAGATATTTTTATCATCGCCCAAACAGGCGTTGAGTTAGTCTGTTTAATGTTTTGAGCTCATGGAATGCCCTTTCCATCTCTTTTCTAACACCTACCCTTCGTGTTTTCTGTGATTCAGCCCTTATTGGAGTACCCCGTGGCAATTTAGCCCTTTTATAATTTTATACATCTCTCTAGACAATATTTGGGTTCATTTTGGTGTCTGTATTTGAAGCGGCCAGAAGCACGATGGACAGTGCACAGCCAGATTCAGACCTCAGGTTTGGATCTTGGATCGATTTCCCCTAATCCAGCCCGTGCCTCGGACTCTGGACTTCATTTTGGGCATTGGGATGTTCCTGGACTGTTTGTGGGTGTATGTATAGAGTTATAAAAATTAGAGATGAATTTTAAAATTAAAAACAACAAAGTTGATAGCAGAAAAACGATTTATGAAGCATATACATGCTGATGGTGTTTAGAGAAAGTGGGAGGGGCCCCGCCCTCGGTATTACTATAAAGTACAGAGGGAATGAGACACCCTAGTCATTCGAACTCGCCTGATGAGAGCCGTAGGATGGCCGAAACGCGTCGCGAGACAGTTCCTGAATGACACAGACCGTAAAATCTGTAATGGTCACCATCATATGTGTGTGATGATGTTGCTGAACCAAAAAATAATTTTTCTCGCAGCCCAAACAGGCTAAGAGTTGGTCTTGTTAATGTTTCTGAATGATGCAGACTTTAGAAAAATAGAATGGCCACCATCACTTGTGGTGTGGTGATGTTGTTGAGCCACAGATATTTTTATCATCGCCCAAACAGGCGTTGAGTTAGTCTGTTTAATGTTTTGAGCTCATGGAATGCCCTTTCCATCTCTTTTCTAACACCTACCCTTCGTGTTTTCTGTGATTCAGCCCTTATTGGAGTACCCCGTGGCAATTTAGCCCTTTTATAATTTTATACATCTCTCTAGACAATATTTGGGTTCATTTTGGTGTCTGTATTTGAAGCGGCCAGAAGCACGATGGACAGTGCACAGCCAGATTCAGACCTCAGGTTTGGATCTTGGATCGATTTCCCCTAATCCAGCCCGTGCCTCGGACTCTGGACTTCATTTTGGGCATTGGGATGTTCCTGGACTGTTTGTGGGTGTATGTATAGAGTTATAAAAATTAGAGATGAATTTTAAAATTAAAAACAACAAAGTTGATAGCAGAAAAACGATTTATGAAGCATATACATGCTGATGGTGTTTAGAGAAAGTGGGAGGGGCCCCGCCCTCGGTATTACTATAAAGTACAGAGGGAATGAGACACCCTAGTCATTCGAACTCGCCTGATGAGAGCCGTAGGATGGCCGAAACGCGTCGCGAGACAGTTCCTGAATGACACAGACCGTAAAATCTGTAATGGTCACCATCATATGTGTGTGATGATGTTGCTGAACCAAAAAATAATTTTTCTCGCAGCCCAAACAGGCTAAGAGTTGGTCTTGTTAATGTTTCTGAATGATGCAGACTTTAGAAAAATAGAATGGCCACCATCACTTGTGGTGTGGTGATGTTGTTGAGCCACAGATATTTTTATCATCGCCCAAACAGGCGTTGAGTTAGTCTGTTTAATGTTTTGAGCTCATGGAATGCCCTTTCCATCTCTTTTCTAACACCTACCCTTCGTGTTTTCTGTGATTCAGCCCTTATTGGAGTACCCCGTGGCAATTTAGCCCTTTTATAATTTTATACATCTCTCTAGACAATATTTGGGTTCATTTTGGTGTCTGTATTTGAAGCGGCCAGAAGCACGATGGACAGTGCACAGCCAGATTCAGACCTCAGGTTTGGATCTTGGATCGATTTCCCCTAATCCAGCCCGTGCCTCGGACTCTGGACTTCATTTTGGGCATTGGGATGTTCCTGGACTGTTTGTGGGTGTATGTATAGAGTTATAAAAATTAGAGATGAATTTTAAAATTAAAAACAACAAAGTTGATAGCAGAAAAACGATTTATGAAGCATATACATGCTGATGGTGTTTAGAGAAAGTGGGAGGGGCCCCGCCCTCGGTATTACTATAAAGTACAGAGGGAATGAGACACCCTAGTCATTCGAACTCGCCTGATGAGAGCCGTAGGATGGCCGAAACGCGTCGCGAGACAGTTCCTGAATGACACAGACCGTAAAATCTGTAATGGTCACCATCATATGTGTGTGATGATGTTGCTGAACCAAAAAATAATTTTTCTCGCAGCCCAAACAGGCTAAGAGTTGGTCTTGTTAATGTTTCTGAATGATGCAGACTTTAGAAAAATAGAATGGCCACCATCACTTGTGGTGTGGTGATGTTGTTGAGCCACAGATATTTTTATCATCGCCCAAACAGGCGTTGAGTTAGTCTGTTTAATGTTTTGAGCTCATGGAATGCCCTTTCCATCTCTTTTCTAACACCTACCCTTCGTGTTTTCTGTGATTCAGCCCTTATTGGAGTACCCCGTGGCAATTTAGCCCTTTTATAATTTTATACATCTCTCTAGACAATATTTGGGTTCATTTTGGTGTCTGTATTTGAAGCGGCCAGAAGCACGATGGACAGTGCACAGCCAGATTCAGACCTCAGGTTTGGATCTTGGATCGATTTCCCCTAATCCAGCCCGTGCCTCGGACTCTGGACTTCATTTTGGGCATTGGGATGTTCCTGGACTGTTTGTGGGTGTATGTATAGAGTTATAAAAATTAGAGATGAATTTTAAAATTAAAAACAACAAAGTTGATAGCAGAAAAACGATTTATGAAGCATATACATGCTGATGGTGTTTAGAGAAAGTGGGAGGGGCCCCGCCCTCGGTATTACTATAAAGTACAGAGGGAATGAGACACCCTAGTCATTCGAACTCGCCTGATGAGAGCCGTAGGATGGCCGAAACGCGTCGCGAGACAGTTCCTGAATGACACAGACCGTAAAATCTGTAATGGTCACCATCATATGTGTGTGATGATGTTGCTGAACCAAAAAATAATTTTTCTCGCAGCCCAAACAGGCTAAGAGTTGGTCTTGTTAATGTTTCTGAATGATGCAGACTTTAGAAAAATAGAATGGCCACCATCACTTGTGGTGTGGTGATGTTGTTGAGCCACAGATATTTTTATCATCGCCCAAACAGGCGTTGAGTTAGTCTGTTTAATGTTTTGAGCTCATGGAATGCCCTTTCCATCTCTTTTCTAACACCTACCCTTCGTGTTTTCTGTGATTCAGCCCTTATTGGAGTACCCCGTGGCAATTTAGCCCTTTTATAATTTTATACATCTCTCTAGACAATATTTGGGTTCATTTTGGTGTCTGTATTTGAAGCGGCCAGAAGCACGATGGACAGTGCACAGCCAGATTCAGACCTCAGGTTTGGATCTTGGATCGATTTCCCCTAATCCAGCCCGTGCCTCGGACTCTGGACTTCATTTTGGGCATTGGGATGTTCCTGGACTGTTTGTGGGTGTATGTATAGAGTTATAAAAATTAGAGATGAATTTTAAAATTAAAAACAACAAAGTTGATAGCAGAAAAACGATTTATGAAGCATATACATGCTGATGGTGTTTAGAGAAAGTGGGAGGGGCCCCGCCCTCGGTATTACTATAAAGTACAGAGGGAATGAGACACCCTAGTCATTCGAACTCGCCTGATGAGAGCCGTAGGATGGCCGAAACGCGTCGCGAGACAGTTCCTGAATGACACAGACCGTAAAATCTGTAATGGTCACCATCATATGTGTGTGATGATGTTGCTGAACCAAAAAATAATTTTTCTCGCAGCCCAAACAGGCTAAGAGTTGGTCTTGTTAATGTTTCTGAATGATGCAGACTTTAGAAAAATAGAATGGCCACCATCACTTGTGGTGTGGTGATGTTGTTGAGCCACAGATATTTTTATCATCGCCCAAACAGGCGTTGAGTTAGTCTGTTTAATGTTTTGAGCTCATGGAATGCCCTTTCCATCTCTTTTCTAACACCTACCCTTCGTGTTTTCTGTGATTCAGCCCTTATTGGAGTACCCCGTGGCAATTTAGCCCTTTTATAATTTTATACATCTCTCTAGACAATATTTGGGTTCATTTTGGTGTCTGTATTTGAAGCGGCCAGAAGCACGATGGACAGTGCACAGCCAGATTCAGACCTCAGGTTTGGATCTTGGATCGATTTCCCCTAACCCTAACCTAACCCTAACCCTAACCCTAACCCTAACCTCTAACCCTAACCCTAACCCTAACCCTAACCCACTCCAGACCTAAACCTACCCTCAGTAACCCCTGTGACTCTACCCACTCTAAACCTAAACCTACCCGCCATACCCCCGAAGCCCACACCCACTCCGGACCTAATCCTACCCTCAGTAACCCCTGTGACTCCACCCACTCTGAACCTAAACCTACCCACCATACCCCCGAAGCCCACACCCACTCCGGACCTAATCCTACCCTCAATAACCCCTGTGACTCCACCCACTCTGAACCTAAACCTACCCACCATACCCCCGAAGCCCACACCCACTCCGGACCTAATCCTACCCTTAGTAACCCCTGTGACTCCACCCACTCTGAACCTAAACCTACCCACCATAACCCGGAAGCCCACACCCACTCCGGACCTAATCCTACCCTCAGGAACCTAAGCTTACACCCACTCCGGACCTAAGCTTACACCCACTCCGGACCTAAACCTACCCTCAGTAACCCTTGTAAAAACCATCGAAAACCATCAGAAACCACATGAAAACCACCAAAACCAAAAAAAACCATCAAAAACCACCTAAAGCCACACTAAAATCATCAAAAAACGCCTCAGAAACCACCAAAAACGATTAGAAATCCTAAAAAACCATCGAAAACCACTAAAAGCCAATAAAAACCAACAATAACCACCCAAAAACCAACAGAAACCAACCAAAACCACATCAAAACCACCAAAATCACCTTAGAAACCACCAAAAATCATTAGGAAACCTAAGAAACCATCTAGAACCACTAAAAACCACATGAAAACCACCGAAACCACCAAAAAACCATGAGAAATCACCTTCAAAAGAAAACCATCGGATACCATGGGAAAACTTCCCAAAAAAATAGACACCATTTGGGATCAATCGGGACAAATTGGGACGATTAGGGATCATAAAAACCCAAGATCCAGCTGAATAGAATAGTATCCACTTCCAAATCAAGCTGAAACGGATAGGGACCTTGAAATACACCATAGGAAACTACCAACCAATCAGGAGACAGAACCACTTACATGATCCAATTAGAATCCATTAAGACCAATTAGGTACAATTGAGACCTAACTCAACATATTCCATCTCCAAAATAGTTTTAAAATAGATTAAAACAAGGAAATACACGTAATTGAGGCAATTAACCAATTAGGAGACAAAGTCAAAAAACCAGAACCAATTAAAAACCAGGAGGACCAACGAGGACCGTTCTTGCCCCTTTTCGACTAATTAGAAGCTCTATTCCTCGCTCAAACGGATCAAGAAACATATTGTTAGAGAGGTTAAGATCTAAGCTAGGATATCCAGTCCTGAAAAGAGGTAAAAAATTAATTTTCAAAAAAATTATTTTAATTACCGTCATAGTAACCGTTAAACCAGAGAATATATACCACTAGGGGGAGATAGGAATTCTCCAGGGTAGATGCTCCCAGCGGTCGTCCTTGGTAAGGATAACGTCGGTTTGGTTCTTGCATTTGCTCTAGGGGGGAAGGCTGGTAGAAGCTTGATGTATCACCTGATGCATCCGCCAGCTTGAACTCCGACCTAGGCTCTTAAAAATCCGTCCATTTAGCATGGTGGACGGGGGGCCTAGGGATGCCCGCAGGGGCCTCTTGTGGCTTCTTGACTGGGTACCATGCCTCTTTATGGGGAGGGCTAACGATAGTTTCGGGCTCTCCTGGGGCGTTGGGACTTGGTTTTGAGGAGATTGCGGAGGCTCTGGAGGTTTCCACGGTGGTCGTCCGGTGGCCCCCGAGTTGCTAGTGGGTACTGGACTTGTCCGGGGCCCATGGGTGACGGGGGGCCGGCGGATACACTGGGGTGCCTCCGAGGGGCTCCTTTGGTGCCTGGGCGGAACACCCAACCAAAGGCAGGAAAAGCGGAGGAATTCGCTTCACTGCTGGGTTGGTGACCGGTTCCCGGGGACCGGGGAGTCCTGACAGGGTCCCTCTGGTTCTCTCAATGGGGGGACCAGGGGGCCCCCGGGCAAAATCAACCCATGATCATTGGGGTGCGGCTCGATGTGGCCGAGGACCTTTGATCCGGTTTGATTTGGGCAAAGGACTCTCTTGGAGGCCTCCGATCATCCAGGCTTGCTTGGTTGCTGGGGACCTTTGAGGGAGCCCGATCTCTGGCCTAAGCCGGGGAAGGCCCCAAACCAAAGTCAGGCAGAGAAATCTGGAACCGGTTAGAGGTTCAACTGACTTGGGTAGGGAGTTCAGAGGACTCACCGGATGGAAGGCCCCAGGCTGACCTCCGGGTCTCCAAAGAACTCCCACTCTGTACGCAGAGTATACCCCGAGATGAGACCAATAGTCTGCAGACTCCTTCCGGGGGACCTGGGTAACCTAACGGTGTCAACAAAGGGTCTTTCTGGTGGAGTGGTAAGTATCCAGCCCCCCTGTACCTTCGGGCTTGCACACAGGGAAGGTGACCTAGGGCATACAGGTCTTAAATGGGTGCCCAGTTTTTCATGGCAATTTAGGCCACCCATACAACAGCACATTGGCACCACAACATCTCTGACACACTGATACTAAAAGAGATAGGAAAATAGAAGCAATTCCAAAGCCCTTTAAATGGTAACACAGAATCCAACCACAATGGTTTTGAGATTCTAACAATACCCATTTAGAAATTGGCTACGAGACATTCGCTGGGAACTGATCAACCCAAGCGGGCCGCCTCAGAGGAGAGTGTCTGGTTGTCGAAGGTGCCGAAACACTTGATGATCCTGAGGTACACCACTGAAGAAATGTCTCAAAGATTTCCCTCTCACCATTGGGTTTTTGGGGGACTAGGACTGAAACATCTTTACCTGAAAAAAAGCCCACCCAGTTCATCGAAATCGAGTATACTAGATAAAGAGTAGGGAATGAATCGAACGCCCAAAACAGGGAGAAAAGGGAGGAGCACAGACAAGCCTAACATTTCAAGTTCATTCTATTAGAACTAAAACTAGCCTTAAAAAACAATAGAACAGTGTAGAGTAGGAACTGAATGCCCAGACAGGCAGGAAGATGGGGGGCCCAGACAGGCCTAACATTTTCCGGTTCATCTAAATCAGACATAACAGATAAGAGTAGGGAATGAATCTAATGCCCAGACAGGCGAAAAGGTGGGTGACCCAGACAGGTCTAACACTTTTAGGTTCATCTTACTAGAACTAAAAATGAACTGAATGCCCAGACAGGCAGGAAGATGGGGGGCCCAGACAGGCCTAACATTTTCCGGTTCATCTAAATCAGACATAACAGATAAGAGTAGGGAATGAATCTAACGCCCAGACAGGCGAAAAGGTGGGTGACCCAGACAGGTCTAACACTTTTAGGTTCATCTTACTAGAACTAAAAATGAACTGAATGCCCAGACAGGCAGGAAGATGGGGGGCCCAGACAGGCCTAACATTTTCCGGTTCATCTAAATCAGAAATAACAGATAAGAGTAGGGAATGAATCTAACGCCCAGACAGGCGAAAAGGTGGGTGACCCAGACAGGTCTAACACCTTTAGGTTCATCTTACTAGAACTAAAAATGAACTGAATGCCCAGACAGGCATGAAGATGGGTGGCCCAGACAGGCCTAACTTTTTCCAGTTCATATAAATCAGACAAGAGTAGGGAATGAATCTAACGCCCAGACAGGCGAAAAAGTGAATGACCCAGACAGGTCTAACACTTTTGGGTTCATCTTACTAGAACTAAAAATAAATAGATTCAGGGACTAATAAAAACCAAAAAGAATTTAGAAGTTAGCTAAAATAGTAATAAATCTGGAATAGTTATAATTAAAAAATAAAAAATAAAAAATAAAAAAATTATATTAAAAAATAAAAAAATAAAAAAATAAAAAATAAAAATAAATAAATACCAACGGTTTTCAGAGAATAGATTACAAAAAAGACCTCATGCCAAAATATGGTTGATCAGGACGTCCATAAAAGCGTCACCCACAGGTACAGGTAGTGTCAAACAAGCGTAGGCCCGTGCACTTCCTCGGTCTCCCTATTCCAAACCTCCTTGAGCAAAGGTTCAAGTAGGGGGGAGTCGTTGTAACTTCCTCAAAACCTAACCCTAGCCAGAGCCGTCGGACATGAACTACCCTACTCACACCAAAGGATTACGAAAGGTCTGGAACGCCCTGTACAACTAACTAGGATTAGATACAAAAATTTATTACTTCACCGGACGAGTTAATATATTAAAAAGTACCACAAAAATCTCCCCTTCCCCACCTCCAATTCCCAAATAGGGAAAAAGAGGAAGGTGACTAGGGAATGAACCAAACGCCCAGACAGGCATGAAAATGGAGGGCCCAGAAAGGTCTAACATTTTCGGGTTCACCAAAAAAGAATACATTAACACGGATAAAACATATTTTTTAGAAACATAATCATAAGGACCTACACCAAATTCAAAAAACGGATTACTAATCTTCTCTTCTCTTTCACCCCCCTCTCTTAGAACACAATAATAAAGTCGAAATATGACAACAAACTCGGATTTTAGGCTACTCACCAGAAAACTGGACAGCTTCCTAAAAACCGTATATTCACAAAAAGATGGGTACCAGAGAGATCCAAAGACTCCACCCACTCTGAACCTAAACCTACCCACCATACCCCCGAAGCCCACACCCACTCTGGACATAATCCTACCCTCAGTAACCTTAGCTTACACCCACTCCGGACCTAAACCTACCCTCAGTAACCCCTGTGACTCCAACCACTCTGAACCTAAACCTACCCACCATACCCCTGAAACCCACACCCACTCCGGACCTAATCCTACCCTCAGTAACCTCTGTGACTCCACCCACTCTGGACCTAAACCTACCCACCATACCCCCGAAGCCCACACCCACTCCGGACCTAATCCTACCTTCAGTAACCTAAGCTTACACCCACTCCAGACCTAAACCTACCCTCAGTAACCCCTGTGACTCTACCCACTCTAAACCTAAACCTACCCGCCATACCCCCGAAGCCCACACCCACTCCGGACCTAATCCTACCCTCAGTAACCCCTGTGACTCCACCCACTCTGAACCTAAACCTACCCACCATACCCCCGAAGCCCACACCCACTCCGGACCTAATCCTACCCTCAATAACCCCTGTGACTCCACCCACTCTGAACCTAAACCTACCCACCATACCCCCGAAGCCCACACCCACTCCGGACCTAATCCTACCCTTAGTAACCCCTGTGACTCCACCCACTCTGAACCTAAACCTACCCACCATAACCCGGAAGCCCACACCCACTCCGGACCTAATCCTACCCTCAGGAACCTAAGCTTACACCCACTCCGGACCTAAGCTTACACCCACTCCGGACCTAAACCTACCCTCAGTAACCCTTGTAAAAACCATCGAAAACCATCAGAAACCACATGAAAACCACCAAAACCAAAAAAAACCATCAAAAACCACCTAAAGCCACACTAAAATCATCAAAAAACGCCTCAGAAACCACCAAAAACGATTAGAAATCCTAAAAAACCATCGAAAACCACTAAAAGCCAATAAAAACCAACAATAACCACCCAAAAACCAACAGAAACCAACCAAAACCACATCAAAACCACCAAAATCACCTTAGAAACCACCAAAAATCATTAGGAAACCTAAGAAACCATCTAGAACCACTAAAAACCACATGAAAACCACCGAAACCACCAAAAAACCATGAGAAATCACCTTCAAAAGAAAACCATCGGATACCATGGGAAAACTTCCCAAAAAAATAGACACCATTTGGGATCAATCGGGACAAATTGGGACGATTAGGGATCATAAAAACCCAAGATCCAGCTGAATAGAATAGTATCCACTTCCAAATCAAGCTGAAACGGATAGGGACCTTGAAATACACCATAGGAAACTACCAACCAATCAGGAGACAGAACCACTTACATGATCCAATTAGAATCCATTAAGACCAATTAGGTACAATTGAGACCTAACTCAACATATTCCATCTCCAAAATAGTTTTAAAATAGATTAAAACAAGGAAATACACGTAATTGAGGCAATTAACCAATTAGGAGACAAAGTCAAAAAACCAGAACCAATTAAAAACCAGGAGGACCAACGAGGACCGTTCTTGCCCCTTTTCGACTAATTAGAAGCTCTATTCCTCGCTCAAACGGATCAAGAAACATATTGTTAGAGAGGTTAAGATCTAAGCTAGGATATCCAGTCCTGAAAAGAGGTAAAAAATTAATTTTCAAAAAAATTATTTTAATTACCGTCATAGTAACCGTTAAACCAGAGAATATATACCACTAGGGGGAGATAGGAATTCTCCAGGGTAGATGCTCCCAGCGGTCGTCCTTGGTAAGGATAACGTCGGTTTGGTTCTTGCATTTGCTCTAGGGGGGAAGGCTGGTAGAAGCTTGATGTATCACCTGATGCATCCGCCAGCTTGAACTCCGACCTAGGCTCTTAAAAATCCGTCCATTTAGCATGGTGGACGGGGGGCCTAGGGATGCCCGCAGGGGCCTCTTGTGGCTTCTTGACTGGGTACCATGCCTCTTTATGGGGAGGGCTAACGATAGTTTCGGGCTCTCCTGGGGCGTTGGGACTTGGTTTTGAGGAGATTGCGGAGGCTCTGGAGGTTTCCACGGTGGTCGTCCGGTGGCCCCCGAGTTGCTAGTGGGTACTGGACTTGTCCGGGGCCCATGGGTGACGGGGGGCCGGCGGATACACTGGGGTGCCTCCGAGGGGCTCCTTTGGTGCCTGGGCGGAACACCCAACCAAAGGCAGGAAAAGCGGAGGAATTCGCTTCACTGCTGGGTTGGTGACCGGTTCCCGGGGACCGGGGAGTCCTGACAGGGTCCCTCTGGTTCTCTCAATGGGGGGACCAGGGGGCCCCCGGGCAAAATCAACCCATGATCATTGGGGTGCGGCTCGATGTGGCCGAGGACCTTTGATCCGGTTTGATTTGGGCAAAGGACTCTCTTGGAGGCCTCCGATCATCCAGGCTTGCTTGGTTGCTGGGGACCTTTGAGGGAGCCCGATCTCTGGCCTAAGCCGGGGAAGGCCCCAAACCAAAGTCAGGCAGAGAAATCTGGAACCGGTTAGAGGTTCAACTGACTTGGGTAGGGAGTTCAGAGGACTCACCGGATGGAAGGCCCCAGGCTGACCTCCGGGTCTCCAAAGAACTCCCACTCTGTACGCAGAGTATACCCCGAGATGAGACCAATAGTCTGCAGACTCCTTCCGGGGGACCTGGGTAACCTAACGGTGTCAACAAAGGGTCTTTCTGGTGGAGTGGTAAGTATCCAGCCCCCCTGTACCTTCGGGCTTGCACACAGGGAAGGTGACCTAGGGCATACAGGTCTTAAATGGGTGCCCAGTTTTTCATGGCAATTTAGGCCACCCATACAACAGCACATTGGCACCACAACATCTCTGACACACTGATACTAAAAGAGATAGGAAAATAGAAGCAATTCCAAAGCCCTTTAAATGGTAACACAGAATCCAACCACAATGGTTTTGAGATTCTAACAATACCCATTTAGAAATTGGCTACGAGACATTCGCTGGGAACTGATCAACCCAAGCGGGCCGCCTCAGAGGAGAGTGTCTGGTTGTCGAAGGTGCCGAAACACTTGATGATCCTGAGGTACACCACTGAAGAAATGTCTCAAAGATTTCCCTCTCACCATTGGGTTTTTGGGGGACTAGGACTGAAACATCTTTACCTGAAAAAAAGCCCACCCAGTTCATCGAAATCGAGTATACTAGATAAAGAGTAGGGAATGAATCGAACGCCCAAAACAGGGAGAAAAGGGAGGAGCACAGACAAGCCTAACATTTCAAGTTCATTCTATTAGAACTAAAACTAGCCTTAAAAAACAATAGAACAGTGTAGAGTAGGAACTGAATGCCCAGACAGGCAGGAAGATGGGGGGCCCAGACAGGCCTAACATTTTCCGGTTCATCTAAATCAGACATAACAGATAAGAGTAGGGAATGAATCTAATGCCCAGACAGGCGAAAAGGTGGGTGACCCAGACAGGTCTAACACTTTTAGGTTCATCTTACTAGAACTAAAAATGAACTGAATGCCCAGACAGGCAGGAAGATGGGGGGCCCAGACAGGCCTAACATTTTCCGGTTCATCTAAATCAGACATAACAGATAAGAGTAGGGAATGAATCTAACGCCCAGACAGGCGAAAAGGTGGGTGACCCAGACAGGTCTAACACTTTTAGGTTCATCTTACTAGAACTAAAAATGAACTGAATGCCCAGACAGGCAGGAAGATGGGGGGCCCAGACAGGCCTAACATTTTCCGGTTCATCTAAATCAGAAATAACAGATAAGAGTAGGGAATGAATCTAACGCCCAGACAGGCGAAAAGGTGGGTGACCCAGACAGGTCTAACACCTTTAGGTTCATCTTACTAGAACTAAAAATGAACTGAATGCCCAGACAGGCATGAAGATGGGTGGCCCAGACAGGCCTAACTTTTTCCAGTTCATATAAATCAGACAAGAGTAGGGAATGAATCTAACGCCCAGACAGGCGAAAAAGTGAATGACCCAGACAGGTCTAACACTTTTGGGTTCATCTTACTAGAACTAAAAATAAATAGATTCAGGGACTAATAAAAACCAAAAAGAATTTAGAAGTTAGCTAAAATAGTAATAAATCTGGAATAGTTATAATTAAAAAATAAAAAATAAAAAATAAAAAAATTATATTAAAAAATAAAAAAATAAAAAAATAAAAAATAAAAATAAATAAATACCAACGGTTTTCAGAGAATAGATTACAAAAAAGACCTCATGCCAAAATATGGTTGATCAGGACGTCCATAAAAGCGTCACCCACAGGTACAGGTAGTGTCAAACAAGCGTAGGCCCGTGCACTTCCTCGGTCTCCCTATTCCAAACCTCCTTGAGCAAAGGTTCAAGTAGGGGGGAGTCGTTGTAACTTCCTCAAAACCTAACCCTAGCCAGAGCCGTCGGACATGAACTACCCTACTCACACCAAAGGATTACGAAAGGTCTGGAACGCCCTGTACAACTAACTAGGATTAGATACAAAAATTTATTACTTCACCGGACGAGTTAATATATTAAAAAGTACCACAAAAATCTCCCCTTCCCCACCTCCAATTCCCAAATAGGGAAAAAGAGGAAGGTGACTAGGGAATGAACCAAACGCCCAGACAGGCATGAAAATGGAGGGCCCAGAAAGGTCTAACATTTTCGGGTTCACCAAAAAAGAATACATTAACACGGATAAAACATATTTTTTAGAAACATAATCATAAGGACCTACACCAAATTCAAAAAACGGATTACTAATCTTCTCTTCTCTTTCACCCCCCTCTCTTAGAACACAATAATAAAGTCGAAATATGACAACAAACTCGGATTTTAGGCTACTCACCAGAAAACTGGACAGCTTCCTAAAAACCGTATATTCACAAAAAGATGGGTACCAGAGAGATCCAAAGACTCCACCCACTCTGAACCTAAACCTACCCACCATACCCCCGAAGCCCACACCCACTCTGGACATAATCCTACCCTCAGTAACCTTAGCTTACACCCACTCCGGACCTAAACCTACCCTCAGTAACCCCTGTGACTCCAACCACTCTGAACCTAAACCTACCCACCATACCCCTGAAACCCACACCCACTCCGGACCTAATCCTACCCTCAGTAACCTCTGTGACTCCACCCACTCTGGACCTAAACCTACCCACCATACCCCCGAAGCCCACACCCACTCCGGACCTAATCCTACCTTCAGTAACCTAAGCTTACACCCACTCCAGACCTAAACCTACCCTCAGTAACCCCTGTGACTCTACCCACTCTAAACCTAAACCTACCCGCCATACCCCCGAAGCCCACACCCACTCCGGACCTAATCCTACCCTCAGTAACCCCTGTGACTCCACCCACTCTGAACCTAAACCTACCCACCATACCCCCGAAGCCCACACCCACTCCGGACCTAATCCTACCCTCAATAACCCCTGTGACTCCACCCACTCTGAACCTAAACCTACCCACCATACCCCCGAAGCCCACACCCACTCCGGACCTAATCCTACCCTTAGTAACCCCTGTGACTCCACCCACTCTGAACCTAAACCTACCCACCATAACCCGGAAGCCCACACCCACTCCGGACCTAATCCTACCCTCAGGAACCTAAGCTTACACCCACTCCGGACCTAAGCTTACACCCACTCCGGACCTAAACCTACCCTCAGTAACCCTTGTAAAAACCATCGAAAACCATCAGAAACCACATGAAAACCACCAAAACCAAAAAAAACCATCAAAAACCACCTAAAGCCACACTAAAATCATCAAAAAACGCCTCAGAAACCACCAAAAACGATTAGAAATCCTAAAAAACCATCGAAAACCACTAAAAGCCAATAAAAACCAACAATAACCACCCAAAAACCAACAGAAACCAACCAAAACCACATCAAAACCACCAAAATCACCTTAGAAACCACCAAAAATCATTAGGAAACCTAAGAAACCATCTAGAACCACTAAAAACCACATGAAAACCACCGAAACCACCAAAAAACCATGAGAAATCACCTTCAAAAGAAAACCATCGGATACCATGGGAAAACTTCCCAAAAAAATAGACACCATTTGGGATCAATCGGGACAAATTGGGACGATTAGGGATCATAAAAACCCAAGATCCAGCTGAATAGAATAGTATCCACTTCCAAATCAAGCTGAAACGGATAGGGACCTTGAAATACACCATAGGAAACTACCAACCAATCAGGAGACAGAACCACTTACATGATCCAATTAGAATCCATTAAGACCAATTAGGTACAATTGAGACCTAACTCAACATATTCCATCTCCAAAATAGTTTTAAAATAGATTAAAACAAGGAAATACACGTAATTGAGGCAATTAACCAATTAGGAGACAAAGTCAAAAAACCAGAACCAATTAAAAACCAGGAGGACCAACGAGGACCGTTCTTGCCCCTTTTCGACTAATTAGAAGCTCTATTCCTCGCTCAAACGGATCAAGAAACATATTGTTAGAGAGGTTAAGATCTAAGCTAGGATATCCAGTCCTGAAAAGAGGTAAAAAATTAATTTTCAAAAAAATTATTTTAATTACCGTCATAGTAACCGTTAAACCAGAGAATATATACCACTAGGGGGAGATAGGAATTCTCCAGGGTAGATGCTCCCAGCGGTCGTCCTTGGTAAGGATAACGTCGGTTTGGTTCTTGCATTTGCTCTAGGGGGGAAGGCTGGTAGAAGCTTGATGTATCACCTGATGCATCCGCCAGCTTGAACTCCGACCTAGGCTCTTAAAAATCCGTCCATTTAGCATGGTGGACGGGGGGCCTAGGGATGCCCGCAGGGGCCTCTTGTGGCTTCTTGACTGGGTACCATGCCTCTTTATGGGGAGGGCTAACGATAGTTTCGGGCTCTCCTGGGGCGTTGGGACTTGGTTTTGAGGAGATTGCGGAGGCTCTGGAGGTTTCCACGGTGGTCGTCCGGTGGCCCCCGAGTTGCTAGTGGGTACTGGACTTGTCCGGGGCCCATGGGTGACGGGGGGCCGGCGGATACACTGGGGTGCCTCCGAGGGGCTCCTTTGGTGCCTGGGCGGAACACCCAACCAAAGGCAGGAAAAGCGGAGGAATTCGCTTCACTGCTGGGTTGGTGACCGGTTCCCGGGGACCGGGGAGTCCTGACAGGGTCCCTCTGGTTCTCTCAATGGGGGGACCAGGGGGCCCCCGGGCAAAATCAACCCATGATCATTGGGGTGCGGCTCGATGTGGCCGAGGACCTTTGATCCGGTTTGATTTGGGCAAAGGACTCTCTTGGAGGCCTCCGATCATCCAGGCTTGCTTGGTTGCTGGGGACCTTTGAGGGAGCCCGATCTCTGGCCTAAGCCGGGGAAGGCCCCAAACCAAAGTCAGGCAGAGAAATCTGGAACCGGTTAGAGGTTCAACTGACTTGGGTAGGGAGTTCAGAGGACTCACCGGATGGAAGGCCCCAGGCTGACCTCCGGGTCTCCAAAGAACTCCCACTCTGTACGCAGAGTATACCCCGAGATGAGACCAATAGTCTGCAGACTCCTTCCGGGGGACCTGGGTAACCTAACGGTGTCAACAAAGGGTCTTTCTGGTGGAGTGGTAAGTATCCAGCCCCCCTGTACCTTCGGGCTTGCACACAGGGAAGGTGACCTAGGGCATACAGGTCTTAAATGGGTGCCCAGTTTTTCATGGCAATTTAGGCCACCCATACAACAGCACATTGGCACCACAACATCTCTGACACACTGATACTAAAAGAGATAGGAAAATAGAAGCAATTCCAAAGCCCTTTAAATGGTAACACAGAATCCAACCACAATGGTTTTGAGATTCTAACAATACCCATTTAGAAATTGGCTACGAGACATTCGCTGGGAACTGATCAACCCAAGCGGGCCGCCTCAGAGGAGAGTGTCTGGTTGTCGAAGGTGCCGAAACACTTGATGATCCTGAGGTACACCACTGAAGAAATGTCTCAAAGATTTCCCTCTCACCATTGGGTTTTTGGGGGACTAGGACTGAAACATCTTTACCTGAAAAAAAGCCCACCCAGTTCATCGAAATCGAGTATACTAGATAAAGAGTAGGGAATGAATCGAACGCCCAAAACAGGGAGAAAAGGGAGGAGCACAGACAAGCCTAACATTTCAAGTTCATTCTATTAGAACTAAAACTAGCCTTAAAAAACAATAGAACAGTGTAGAGTAGGAACTGAATGCCCAGACAGGCAGGAAGATGGGGGGCCCAGACAGGCCTAACATTTTCCGGTTCATCTAAATCAGACATAACAGATAAGAGTAGGGAATGAATCTAATGCCCAGACAGGCGAAAAGGTGGGTGACCCAGACAGGTCTAACACTTTTAGGTTCATCTTACTAGAACTAAAAATGAACTGAATGCCCAGACAGGCAGGAAGATGGGGGGCCCAGACAGGCCTAACATTTTCCGGTTCATCTAAATCAGACATAACAGATAAGAGTAGGGAATGAATCTAACGCCCAGACAGGCGAAAAGGTGGGTGACCCAGACAGGTCTAACACTTTTAGGTTCATCTTACTAGAACTAAAAATGAACTGAATGCCCAGACAGGCAGGAAGATGGGGGGCCCAGACAGGCCTAACATTTTCCGGTTCATCTAAATCAGAAATAACAGATAAGAGTAGGGAATGAATCTAACGCCCAGACAGGCGAAAAGGTGGGTGACCCAGACAGGTCTAACACCTTTAGGTTCATCTTACTAGAACTAAAAATGAACTGAATGCCCAGACAGGCATGAAGATGGGTGGCCCAGACAGGCCTAACTTTTTCCAGTTCATATAAATCAGACAAGAGTAGGGAATGAATCTAACGCCCAGACAGGCGAAAAAGTGAATGACCCAGACAGGTCTAACACTTTTGGGTTCATCTTACTAGAACTAAAAATAAATAGATTCAGGGACTAATAAAAACCAAAAAGAATTTAGAAGTTAGCTAAAATAGTAATAAATCTGGAATAGTTATAATTAAAAAATAAAAAATAAAAAATAAAAAAATTATATTAAAAAATAAAAAAATAAAAAAATAAAAAATAAAAATAAATAAATACCAACGGTTTTCAGAGAATAGATTACAAAAAAGACCTCATGCCAAAATATGGTTGATCAGGACGTCCATAAAAGCGTCACCCACAGGTACAGGTAGTGTCAAACAAGCGTAGGCCCGTGCACTTCCTCGGTCTCCCTATTCCAAACCTCCTTGAGCAAAGGTTCAAGTAGGGGGGAGTCGTTGTAACTTCCTCAAAACCTAACCCTAGCCAGAGCCGTCGGACATGAACTACCCTACTCACACCAAAGGATTACGAAAGGTCTGGAACGCCCTGTACAACTAACTAGGATTAGATACAAAAATTTATTACTTCACCGGACGAGTTAATATATTAAAAAGTACCACAAAAATCTCCCCTTCCCCACCTCCAATTCCCAAATAGGGAAAAAGAGGAAGGTGACTAGGGAATGAACCAAACGCCCAGACAGGCATGAAAATGGAGGGCCCAGAAAGGTCTAACATTTTCGGGTTCACCAAAAAAGAATACATTAACACGGATAAAACATATTTTTTAGAAACATAATCATAAGGACCTACACCAAATTCAAAAAACGGATTACTAATCTTCTCTTCTCTTTCACCCCCCTCTCTTAGAACACAATAATAAAGTCGAAATATGACAACAAACTCGGATTTTAGGCTACTCACCAGAAAACTGGACAGCTTCCTAAAAACCGTATATTCACAAAAAGATGGGTACCAGAGAGATCCAAAGACTCCACCCACTCTGAACCTAAACCTACCCACCATACCCCCGAAGCCCACACCCACTCTGGACATAATCCTACCCTCAGTAACCTTAGCTTACACCCACTCCGGACCTAAACCTACCCTCAGTAACCCCTGTGACTCCAACCACTCTGAACCTAAACCTACCCACCATACCCCTGAAACCCACACCCACTCCGGACCTAATCCTACCCTCAGTAACCTCTGTGACTCCACCCACTCTGGACCTAAACCTACCCACCATACCCCCGAAGCCCACACCCACTCCGGACCTAATCCTACCTTCAGTAACCTAAGCTTACACCCACTCCAGACCTAAACCTACCCTCAGTAACCCCTGTGACTCTACCCACTCTAAACCTAAACCTACCCGCCATACCCCCGAAGCCCACACCCACTCCGGACCTAATCCTACCCTCAGTAACCCCTGTGACTCCACCCACTCTGAACCTAAACCTACCCACCATACCCCCGAAGCCCACACCCACTCCGGACCTAATCCTACCCTCAATAACCCCTGTGACTCCACCCACTCTGAACCTAAACCTACCCACCATACCCCCGAAGCCCACACCCACTCCGGACCTAATCCTACCCTTAGTAACCCCTGTGACTCCACCCACTCTGAACCTAAACCTACCCACCATAACCCGGAAGCCCACACCCACTCCGGACCTAATCCTACCCTCAGGAACCTAAGCTTACACCCACTCCGGACCTAAGCTTACACCCACTCCGGACCTAAACCTACCCTCAGTAACCCTTGTAAAAACCATCGAAAACCATCAGAAACCACATGAAAACCACCAAAACCAAAAAAAACCATCAAAAACCACCTAAAGCCACACTAAAATCATCAAAAAACGCCTCAGAAACCACCAAAAACGATTAGAAATCCTAAAAAACCATCGAAAACCACTAAAAGCCAATAAAAACCAACAATAACCACCCAAAAACCAACAGAAACCAACCAAAACCACATCAAAACCACCAAAATCACCTTAGAAACCACCAAAAATCATTAGGAAACCTAAGAAACCATCTAGAACCACTAAAAACCACATGAAAACCACCGAAACCACCAAAAAACCATGAGAAATCACCTTCAAAAGAAAACCATCGGATACCATGGGAAAACTTCCCAAAAAAATAGACACCATTTGGGATCAATCGGGACAAATTGGGACGATTAGGGATCATAAAAACCCAAGATCCAGCTGAATAGAATAGTATCCACTTCCAAATCAAGCTGAAACGGATAGGGACCTTGAAATACACCATAGGAAACTACCAACCAATCAGGAGACAGAACCACTTACATGATCCAATTAGAATCCATTAAGACCAATTAGGTACAATTGAGACCTAACTCAACATATTCCATCTCCAAAATAGTTTTAAAATAGATTAAAACAAGGAAATACACGTAATTGAGGCAATTAACCAATTAGGAGACAAAGTCAAAAAACCAGAACCAATTAAAAACCAGGAGGACCAACGAGGACCGTTCTTGCCCCTTTTCGACTAATTAGAAGCTCTATTCCTCGCTCAAACGGATCAAGAAACATATTGTTAGAGAGGTTAAGATCTAAGCTAGGATATCCAGTCCTGAAAAGAGGTAAAAAATTAATTTTCAAAAAAATTATTTTAATTACCGTCATAGTAACCGTTAAACCAGAGAATATATACCACTAGGGGGAGATAGGAATTCTCCAGGGTAGATGCTCCCAGCGGTCGTCCTTGGTAAGGATAACGTCGGTTTGGTTCTTGCATTTGCTCTAGGGGGGAAGGCTGGTAGAAGCTTGATGTATCACCTGATGCATCCGCCAGCTTGAACTCCGACCTAGGCTCTTAAAAATCCGTCCATTTAGCATGGTGGACGGGGGGCCTAGGGATGCCCGCAGGGGCCTCTTGTGGCTTCTTGACTGGGTACCATGCCTCTTTATGGGGAGGGCTAACGATAGTTTCGGGCTCTCCTGGGGCGTTGGGACTTGGTTTTGAGGAGATTGCGGAGGCTCTGGAGGTTTCCACGGTGGTCGTCCGGTGGCCCCCGAGTTGCTAGTGGGTACTGGACTTGTCCGGGGCCCATGGGTGACGGGGGGCCGGCGGATACACTGGGGTGCCTCCGAGGGGCTCCTTTGGTGCCTGGGCGGAACACCCAACCAAAGGCAGGAAAAGCGGAGGAATTCGCTTCACTGCTGGGTTGGTGACCGGTTCCCGGGGACCGGGGAGTCCTGACAGGGTCCCTCTGGTTCTCTCAATGGGGGGACCAGGGGGCCCCCGGGCAAAATCAACCCATGATCATTGGGGTGCGGCTCGATGTGGCCGAGGACCTTTGATCCGGTTTGATTTGGGCAAAGGACTCTCTTGGAGGCCTCCGATCATCCAGGCTTGCTTGGTTGCTGGGGACCTTTGAGGGAGCCCGATCTCTGGCCTAAGCCGGGGAAGGCCCCAAACCAAAGTCAGGCAGAGAAATCTGGAACCGGTTAGAGGTTCAACTGACTTGGGTAGGGAGTTCAGAGGACTCACCGGATGGAAGGCCCCAGGCTGACCTCCGGGTCTCCAAAGAACTCCCACTCTGTACGCAGAGTATACCCCGAGATGAGACCAATAGTCTGCAGACTCCTTCCGGGGGACCTGGGTAACCTAACGGTGTCAACAAAGGGTCTTTCTGGTGGAGTGGTAAGTATCCAGCCCCCCTGTACCTTCGGGCTTGCACACAGGGAAGGTGACCTAGGGCATACAGGTCTTAAATGGGTGCCCAGTTTTTCATGGCAATTTAGGCCACCCATACAACAGCACATTGGCACCACAACATCTCTGACACACTGATACTAAAAGAGATAGGAAAATAGAAGCAATTCCAAAGCCCTTTAAATGGTAACACAGAATCCAACCACAATGGTTTTGAGATTCTAACAATACCCATTTAGAAATTGGCTACGAGACATTCGCTGGGAACTGATCAACCCAAGCGGGCCGCCTCAGAGGAGAGTGTCTGGTTGTCGAAGGTGCCGAAACACTTGATGATCCTGAGGTACACCACTGAAGAAATGTCTCAAAGATTTCCCTCTCACCATTGGGTTTTTGGGGGACTAGGACTGAAACATCTTTACCTGAAAAAAAGCCCACCCAGTTCATCGAAATCGAGTATACTAGATAAAGAGTAGGGAATGAATCGAACGCCCAAAACAGGGAGAAAAGGGAGGAGCACAGACAAGCCTAACATTTCAAGTTCATTCTATTAGAACTAAAACTAGCCTTAAAAAACAATAGAACAGTGTAGAGTAGGAACTGAATGCCCAGACAGGCAGGAAGATGGGGGGCCCAGACAGGCCTAACATTTTCCGGTTCATCTAAATCAGACATAACAGATAAGAGTAGGGAATGAATCTAATGCCCAGACAGGCGAAAAGGTGGGTGACCCAGACAGGTCTAACACTTTTAGGTTCATCTTACTAGAACTAAAAATGAACTGAATGCCCAGACAGGCAGGAAGATGGGGGGCCCAGACAGGCCTAACATTTTCCGGTTCATCTAAATCAGACATAACAGATAAGAGTAGGGAATGAATCTAACGCCCAGACAGGCGAAAAGGTGGGTGACCCAGACAGGTCTAACACTTTTAGGTTCATCTTACTAGAACTAAAAATGAACTGAATGCCCAGACAGGCAGGAAGATGGGGGGCCCAGACAGGCCTAACATTTTCCGGTTCATCTAAATCAGAAATAACAGATAAGAGTAGGGAATGAATCTAACGCCCAGACAGGCGAAAAGGTGGGTGACCCAGACAGGTCTAACACCTTTAGGTTCATCTTACTAGAACTAAAAATGAACTGAATGCCCAGACAGGCATGAAGATGGGTGGCCCAGACAGGCCTAACTTTTTCCAGTTCATATAAATCAGACAAGAGTAGGGAATGAATCTAACGCCCAGACAGGCGAAAAAGTGAATGACCCAGACAGGTCTAACACTTTTGGGTTCATCTTACTAGAACTAAAAATAAATAGATTCAGGGACTAATAAAAACCAAAAAGAATTTAGAAGTTAGCTAAAATAGTAATAAATCTGGAATAGTTATAATTAAAAAATAAAAAATAAAAAATAAAAAAATTATATTAAAAAATAAAAAAATAAAAAAATAAAAAATAAAAATAAATAAATACCAACGGTTTTCAGAGAATAGATTACAAAAAAGACCTCATGCCAAAATATGGTTGATCAGGACGTCCATAAAAGCGTCACCCACAGGTACAGGTAGTGTCAAACAAGCGTAGGCCCGTGCACTTCCTCGGTCTCCCTATTCCAAACCTCCTTGAGCAAAGGTTCAAGTAGGGGGGAGTCGTTGTAACTTCCTCAAAACCTAACCCTAACCCTAACCCTAACCCTAACCCTAACCCTAACTCCCCCAAACAGGCTGCGAGTTTGTCTGTTTAATGTTTAATGTATTGTTCTCGTGGTATGCCCTTTCCACATCATTTCTAACACCTACCCTTTGTGTTTGCTGTGATTCAACCCTCATTGGAGAAACCCTTGGCAATTTAGCCCTGTTTATAATTTTATACAGCTCTCTAAACAGCATTTGGGTTCATTTTGGTGTTCATATTTGAAGCGGCCATTTGCACGATGGACAATGCCTAACCAGTTTCAGACCTCAGGTCTGGATCTTGGATCTGTTTCCCCTAACTCAGCTCGTGCCTCGTACTTTGGACTTCAGTTTGACATTGGGATGTTCCTGGAGTGTTTGTGAGTGTTTGTATGGAATTATAAAAATGAGAAATAAATTTTAAAATTAAAAACAACAAAGTTGATAGCAAAAACACAATTCATGACGCATATATTATGCTGATGGTGTTTGGAGAGAGTGGGAGGGGCCACGCCCTCTGTATCACTATAAAGTACGGAGGGAAGGAGACATTACAGTCATTCGAACTCGCCTGATGAGAGCCGTAGGATGGCCGAAACGCGTCGCGAGACAGTTCCTGAGTGACACAGACTGTAAAACACTAATATGGCCACCATCATTTGTGAAGGGTGATGTTGTTGAGCCAAAAATATTTTTTCTCCCAGCCCAAACAGGCTGCGAGTTTGTCTGTTTAATGTTTAATGTATTGTTCTCGTGGTATGCCCTTTCCACATCATTTCTAACACCTACCCTTTGTGTTTGCTGTGATTCAACCCTCATTGGAGAAACCCTTGGCAATTTAGCCCTGTTTATAATTTTATACAGCTCTCTAAACAGCATTTGGGTTCATTTTGGTGTTCATATTTGAAGCGGCCATTTGCACGATGGACAATGCCTAACCAGTTTCAGACCTCAGGTCTGGATCTTGGATCTGTTTCCCCTAACCCTAACTAACCCTAACCCTTATTGGAGTACCCCGTGGCAATTTAGCCCTTTTATAATTTTATACATCTCTCTAGACAATATTTGGGTTCATTTTGGTGTCTGTATTTGAAGCGGCCAGAAGCACGATGGACAGTGCACAGCCAGATTCAGACCTCAGGTTTGGATCTTGGATCGATTTCCCCCAAACAGGCTAAGAGTTGGTCTGGTTAATGTTTCTGAATGATGCAGACTTTAGAAAAATAGAATGGCCACCATCACTTGTGGTGTGGTGATGTTGTTGAGCCACAGATATTTTTCTCATCGCCCAAACAGGCGTTGAGTTAGTCTGTTTAATGTTTTGAGCTCGTGGAATGCCCTTTCCATCTCTTTTCTAACACCTACCCTTCGTGTTTTCTGTGATTCAGCCCTTATTAGAGTACCCCGTGGCAATTTAGCCCTTTTATAATTTTATACATCTCTCTAGACAATATTTGGGTTCATTTTGGTGTCTGTATTTGAAGCGGCCAGAAGCACGATGGACAGTGCACAGCCAGATTCAGACCTTAGGTTTGGATCTTGGATCGATTTCCCCTAATCCAGCCCGTGCCTCGGACTCTGGACTTCATTTTGGGCATTGGGATGTTCCTGGAGTGTTTGTGAGTGTATGTATAGAGTTATAAAAATTAGAGATGAATTTTAAAATTAAAAACAACAAAGTTGATAGCAGAAAAACGATTTATGAAGCATATACATGCTGATGGTGTTTAGAGAGAGTGGGAGGGGCCCCGCCCTCGGTATTACTATAAAGTACAGAGGGAATGAGACACCCTAGTCATTCGAACTCGCCTGATGAGAGCCGTAGGATGGCCGAAACGCGTCGCGAGACAGTTCCTGAATGACACAGACCGTAAAATCTGTAATGGTCGCCATCATATGTGTGTGATGATGTTGCTGAACCAAAAAATAATTTTTCTCGCAGCCCAAACAGGCTAAGAGTTGGTCTGGTTAATGTTTCTGAATGATGCAGACTTTAGAAAAATAGAATGGCCACCATCACTTGTGGTGTGGTGATGTTGTTGAGCCACAGATATTTTTCTCATCGCCCAAACAGGCGTTGAGTTAGTCTGTTTAATGTTTTGAGCTCGTGGAATGCCCTTTCCATCTCTTTTCTAACACCTACCCTTCGTGTTTTCTGTGATTCAGCCCTTATTGGAGTCCCCCGTGGCAATTTAGCCCTTTTATAATTTTATACATCTCTCTAGACAATATTTGGGTTCATTTTGGTGTCTGTATTTGAAGCGGCCAGAAGCACGATGGACAGTGCACAGCCAGATTCAGACCTTAGGTTTGGATCTTGGATCGATTTCCCCTAACCCTAACCTAAGTTGGTACAAGTGTGCCTTACTATAGTTAGCATTCTAACCAAACCCTGTTATCTTTTCATGTTGGTTTGGACCTCCAGGCCACCATACTTTTCATGTGTGAGCCTTACATTGTTGTTCCACGTATCCCACGTTCCACTTGCTGGTCAGTGTTTTTTGTCTTGAAGTGTTGTACTGGTGTTACACAAATACAGTTTTCAACTTTTCAATATTGAGTATTGTTTTTGGGTCAAAGACGTGACGCTTGCTTTTTCTGTCCGACTGAACTTTTTACCAATTAATAAACATTAAAATGAATAAAATTATAACATGTATGTCTACCACCTCCCTTATACATATGCCCACTCTTATTTCTTTAAAAATAATTGGCTTATTGGCCATTTTCTGCCACCTGAAGTGTGAAAACATCATGTGGGGCGACCGTCCGGCCTTGACTTCTGTTTGGACAACTGGTTTTAAATCAAACTAAAATAATTTAAATATAATCCTTACCCTATTTGGCATAATTTTAAACTTGTTTTCCATTGATTGACAAAGTTATGAAGCATTTCAATCATAATAAAACAATCAAATCTTGTCCGAAGATGTTCATTGTCTGAAATATCATCTGGGGCGACCATCAAGAAAATACAATTAAGGGACTTTTATTTTGACAATCATCTCAAAGAGGATGTTGCATCAGCCAGACTCATGGTGAGGGTCCCACAGAGACAACTAGCAGGTGAGTAGTCACTCTCATTTTTACAAACAAATCCTCTTTAAAACTGCTGCAGTGTATACGTCACATTTTGATATCATGTGGGGCGACCAACCTAAAACTGTAAATAATAAGTTTTATACGCAAATCTTTATTTTTAATGTAAATTTGTCAGTGATATGTGGTGAGAAGAAGCTAGCTTGGGTTCTATAGCTAAGCATTAGCCTGTTATACTTGATTAAACTTGAAAACGTACTCGGTTACTAACGTAACCTCGGTTCTCTCTAGAGAGTATCTCTCGTACTGCGTAATAGCTTTACGCTAGGGGAAAAACTCTTTTCCACGAGATATTGAAGCCAAAAATTATCCTTAATTTTTTATTAATGTAAAACGCTTTGCAGCAGCAAGCAGACATAGGCGAAACAGCTCTCGCGCCTATTGGTTGCTCTTGCGGCAAATGCAGCAGCCTATCGAGAGAGACTCTGCGTGACGTAATGACCAATGGGGGCAATTCGCGCCCATATCGTCACGTCCCGCCAGAAAAGGCGTGGTCTCACCCTATAAATATGCTCGTTAGGCTGGTACAAGCTGGTTTTTTATCGCTGAAGCGAACCAGAGCGTATTCCAAGCACGGCAAGATACGCAGTACTCGTTCCCTCTCTAGAGAGAACCGAGGTTACGTTAGTAACCGAGTACGTTCTCTTACGAGAGTATCTCTCGTACTGCGTAATAGCTTTACGCTAAGGGAACACAATGCAACACGCCGTGCGTACAGGGATCCAACACCAAAGTCCCAAGGGCCGAAGCCCAGGGCTCATGTAGTGCATAATCACCATAAACTCACATAGAGTGGAGGAAGAGAGGCTGGAAGCGTCATTCCCTATAAAAAAGCACCCAGCGGGGCTATCATATGACAATAAAACGCGCAGCCAGGCTGAAAGCTTTCAGCCTGATCTGGGTGGCCATACGTGTGTCAGCACTCATGGGGCTGCAGTAAACTCAGCATCTGGGCCGCACAGCGGGGCAGATAGCACTGAATTTTAGACCGCCAAAAGCTTAGCTTGTAAGGCGGGTACCTCCAGGTTATAGTATTTTATAAATGTAGACGGCGAGGCCCAGCCCGCGGCCGTACAGATATCTTGCAGGGAAACCCCGCTCGACCAAGTCCACGAAGAGGCCACGCCTCTCGTGGAGTGCGCCCTGACACCCAAGGGGCACTGTAGGCCCTTGGCAGAGTAAGCGAGCGCAATGGCATCCACTATCCATCTGGATAGGCTCTGTTTTGAGGCGGCGAGTCCCTTGGAACGCCTGCCAAACAAAACGAAAAGCTGCTCGTCTGTCTGAAAACAGACGAGCGTGACACATAAGCTCTCAATGCCCTGACGGGGCAAAGGAGACTCGCGTCCTCCTCCTCACTGAGAACCGGAAGGGCGGACAGGGAAATTACCTGGGCCCTAAACGGTGTATTGAGGGATTTCGGGACATACCCGTGCTTAGGTTTGAGAATGACCTTCGAGTCATTAGGCCCAAACTCCATACACGACGCGCTTACTGAAAGCGCCTGCAAGTCCCCTATGCGCTTCACTGAAGCGAGAGCCATGAGAAACACTGTTTTGAACGACAGGTGTTTCATGTCCACCAGCTGGATTGGCTCGAACGGGGCGCCTTTCATGGCCTCCAGGACCGTGGAAAGGTCCCACGTCGGGACTGAAGGGGGCCTGGGAGGGTTCAGCCTCCGAGCTCCCCTAAGGAAACGCACGACTAAGTCGTTTTTCCCCAGCGACTGGCCAGACACCGGTTTTGCAAACGTTGCTATGGCCGCCACATATACTTTGAGCGTGGATGGGGTCCTGCCCTTATCCAGTAGCTCTTGAAGGAAGGAAAGCACTTCCGAAACCCCGCATTCCACAGGTGAAAAGCTCTGGGCTTGACACCATGCAGAGAAAACAGACCATTTCGAGGAGTAGAGCCGCCTGGTAGACGGAGCTCTAGCCTGCGCGATCGTGTTTAACACTCCTTCTGGGAGGCTAGCGGGTACCCGTTGATGGCCCATGCGTGCAGGGACCACAACTCCGGGCGAGGGTGCCAAATCGAGCCCTCCGCCTGAGAGAGGAGGTCTCTCCTCAATGGTACAGGCCATGGGGCAGTGCTGGTCAGCTGCATCAGGGCAGGGAACCACATCTGGTTTGTCCAGAGCGGAGCTACGAGCAGCACTGGGCATCCGTTCTCCCTGATTCGTTCCAACACCTGAGGCAGGAGCGAGACAGGAGGAAAAGCATATAGGGGGCAGCGGGGCCAAACATGAGCCAGCGCGTCCTTGCTTTTCGAGAAAAACTCCGGGCAATGAGCATTTTCGTGGGACGCGAATAGGTCCACCTGTGCTCTGCCGAACGTTTTCCACAGCAGCTGGACCGTCTGCGGGTGCAGCGACCATTCCCCTGCTGGAACATTGTTCCTGGACAGTCTGTCTGCTCCCACATTCAGGTGACCAGGCACGTGCGCTGCTCTCAGTGAGAGCAGGCTGTGCTGAGCCCAGACCAGGAGGCGTTCCGTCAGCCTGTGAAGGTTTCGTGACCTGACGCCGCCCTGGCGATTTATGTATGCCACCACTGACATGTTGTCCGACCGGACCAAGACGTGGTGGCCTGTTACCTGGGGACAAAAACGCCGTAGCGCTTTGTCGACTGCTATCATCTCCAAGCAGTTTATGTGAAGGAGCTTTTCCCGTTCTGACCACAGGCCAGCTAGCGG
Organism: Rhinichthys klamathensis goyatoka; assembly: GCF_029890125.1. NCBI lineage: Eukaryota > Metazoa > Chordata > Actinopteri > Cypriniformes > Leuciscidae > Rhinichthys > Rhinichthys klamathensis. The sequence continues at coordinate 53,642 of NW_026607089.1, forward strand.
TCTGCCCTCGAGCAGCGCTCCCCACCCCGAGGTGGAGGCGTCCGTAGACACCACCTTCACACTCGAAGCGGTCCCCAGACTCACACCTGACTGATACCAGTCGGTTATTTTCCAAGGTTCCAGAGCTGAAACACACTGTAGGTTGACCCTGAGGCGAAACAGACCCGCTGTCCATGCCCTGGGTGGAACCCGCGCTTTCAGCCACATCTGCAGTGGGCGCATGCGAAGCAAGCCCAACTGGAGTACAGAGGCTGCTGAGGCCATCAGCCCCAGCATTTTCTGAAACCTTTTGAGCGGAACTATCGAGCCGTGGCGGAAGGATTTCGCGACGCGCTGAATATTTAGTCCGCGCTCTGGTGACAGGCGTGCCGTCATGGATAGCGAGTCTAACACTGTTCCCAGTAGGGGTGGAACGGTACATGTATTCGTATTGAACCGAAACGGAACGGGCGTCACGGTTCGGTGCACGAATTTGCACGCAGAATACACGGTACAAATAAAAAAAACCTCTTAAATAGCGATGAATTTCGCTCTATTCGCTTTTGGTGTGACTGTGAACGCAGCAATGAACAGGCTGCGATCAAGATTGCAATGCAGGAGTGTGTGTGTGTGTGTCTGTGTGCGCGAGAGAGAGAGAGAGAGAGAGAGAGGCGCGATGAACAGTGTGTGTGTGTGTGCGAGAGAGAGAGAGGCGCGATCGAACAGTGTGTGTGTGTGTGTGTGTGCGCGCGCGTGCGAGAGAGAGAGGCGCGGTGTGTGTGTGTGTGTTCGCGCGCGCGAGAGAGAGAGGCGCGGGCGCGAATCGCGCGATGAAGAGTGTGTGTGTGTGTGTGTGTGTGCGCGCGCGTGCGAGAGAGAGAGAGAGGCGCGGGCGCGAATCGCGCGATGAACAGTGTGTGTGTGTGTGTGTGTGTGTGTGTGTGTGTGTGTGTGTGTGTGTGTGTGTGTGTGTGAGTGTGTGTGAGAGAGGCACGGGCGATCGAACAGTGGAAACGTAAAAACATTCTCCGTCATTTTTTTCATACAGGACATCATTAAAACTGCAAATTGTTGACTTATATTTGTGTACACTCGCAATAAAACACAACATTGTGCTTTTGTCACACTCTAAACTCTTGTCAAACTGTAACCTACACCTGTTAACAAAAGTTTTTATGGTAGTATTATTTTATACGGAAATCAATTATTTATAATTCAGATGAGAATAAAGTTAGTTAATTAAAATGAAGGAAAACAAATATCTTGATCTGAAATAGCAAATTAATTTTAAATTAATTCAGGTACAATTACCAAACATATCTCAAGGTCTTTTCGTCTTTTTAATAATTTAATTAATAAACTAATTATATAAAACTACTGTCAGTGCACTACAAATAAACTGGTTCTATGCCTTTATTAATAAAACTTATTTAAAAAAATACAAGGCTTAAGACATTTATAAAAATGCCTTCTGCATTTTTGCTTTGCTTTTCACTCCCTTGTACCGAAATCGTACCGAACCGTGATGTCTGAACCGAGGTATGAACCGAACCGTGACTTCTGTGTACCGTTCCACCCCTAGTTCCCAGAAAGGAAATTTTCTGACTGGGAGAAAGTGAGCTCTTCACCCAATTTACTGTGAGGCCCAGCTCCTCGAGGTGCTCGAGTAATGCGGCCCTGTGTTCTATGAGCTCCGATCGTGATCGAGCTAGAATCAGCCAATCGTCCCAGTAGTTCAGGACTCGCATGCCCTGAAGTCTCAGGGGTGCGAGCGCCGCGTCCATGCACTTCGTGAATGTACGAGGTGCTAGGGACAGGCCGAACGGCAGGACTGTGTATTGATATGCCTGGCCCTCGAAAGCGAATCTCAAGAATCGCCTGTGATGGGACGCTATTTGTATTTGGAAATAGGCGTCTTTCAGATCTATCGACATAAACCAGTCCCCGTGGCGCACTTGCGCGAGGATTTTCCTGGTCGTAAGCATTCTGAACTGGCGCTTCACAAGCGCTCTGTTCAGCTGTCGCAGATCTAAAATGGGTCTGAGACCTCCATCTTTTTTCGGTACCAGAAAATATCTGCTGTGTAGGCCCCCTTTGCTCTGAGCTTGAGATAAAGGTTCTATAGCGCCTTTGCTCAGTAGTTTCGCTATCTCGGCTCGAAGTAGATGAGATACTTCGTTTTCCACCGTCGTCTCGGCGCGCGCCGTATAACGGCGGGGACGTCGAGCGAACTGTAGCGAATAGCCTCTTTTTATAGTGTTCAGCACCCATTCTGATACCCCAGGAAGCTGTGCCCACACTTTCGCGTGAATAGCTAGGGGTAGAATGAGATCTGGGCTCTGGCCGAGACATAGTGACGGCAAGAGAGCTCCGGCGTGCTGTAACGCAGACACTGTGTTTACAGTGTGTGAGGCGGGGGGCGCGCCGATCGCGGCGGGCAGCCTGGCCGCGCTCAAAACCCTTATAGCAGTTTGCTGAGGGAGAGAGAGCGGGGCGAGCCCCGTGGGGCTTAACATGTCTGTGAGTGAATGTGGGCGCAGGACAGCGGGCACATTTACTGCACTGAAAAACACCGTCGGCCTGAGCTGACTGAATGCGTGTTGGTTTCGTTTTCACAGAACCCGTGGGACATGTGGTGTGTAGTGTTTGTGGGCACTGAGACGTAGGCACATTCACTACATTTAGTGCACAATCGACATGAGGCGATTTTGTTTGTGCGAGCCCTGCATTTTTGCGGGCTGTGTTTGTGTGTAGAAATGAGCCCTGGGTTGTAGGCATTTTCAATACACTCATAACACCATCGGCTGTGGCCGGAATACCAGAAAATACACCATTTATGTGATTTATCTGGGTCGCCGTGGGAACAGCATTTGTGTGCAGGCAAGCGGGCATGGTACTGGCTTGCTTACTGCAAAATACACTGGAACAGTCACATTTTCTGGAACTGAACGAGCGAAAATTTCAGTGGAAGTCTGGCCACGGCGAGACTGAAACACCGTCGATTTCCTAGGAGGCTAGGAAGACTTGTGTTGGTTTCGTTTTACAGAAACCGTGGTAGTGTTTGTGGGCACTGGGTTGTGGGCACATTCACTACATTTAATGCACAATTGACATGCGTCGATTTCATTTGTGCGAGCCCTGTACCGTGGCGGGCTGTGTTTGTGTGTAGAAATGAACACTGGGCTGTGAGCATTTTATTACACTTATAACACCATCGGCTGTGGCCGGAAAACCAGAAATACAATGATTACATGATTTTTCTGGGTCGCCATGGAAACGGCCTTTATGTGCAGGCAAGCGGGCCGTGGAACCAGCTTGTTTACTGCAAAATACACTGGAACAGTCGCATTTTCTGGAACTGAACGAGCGAAAAGTTTCGGTGGAAGTCTGGCCGCGGCGAGACTAAATTTTTATCTGCTGCGAGAGCCGGGATCGAACACGGGTCTCTCGCGTGAAAGCTTCGGGTTCCGCCACTGGGCCACAGGGAGAACTACACTAGCGCAAGCAGATAAGAGAGCGTCGTCATAGTTTTGTGTGTGTCGGCGTTTGTATGCAGGTGTGCGTGTTATACAACAGGCTCATTGCTGCAATAATGACATTTTCAGCCGCTCAAACTAGGAGCTGAGAAATGTTTGAGAAATGGAGATTAGTCCGGCCTCGGCGGGGACTAAAACACACTCTTTTCTCATTTGCCGGTGACGCACGCCCATTGGGGGCGGGGTAGATTTCTTATAACGTAAAGAAAGCTAGCCGCGGTTTTTAGGGCTCGCGGTCTTGATGCTGGCCCGTTTCCTTGACGACTCGCGGACAGAAGGCGGAGGTCCACAGAGCTCGCCTGTTGCGCGGGCGCCTCCCAGTCGGGCGCCTCCTTCCCACGGCCTGAGAGAGCAGACGCATCAGCTCAGTCTCAATGCCGGTTCTCTTACCAGTGGTCTGGCGGGAAACGCTAGCGGAGGGGAGGTCCACGGAGCTCGCCCAATCCTCGCTATCGGATGCCAGAAGAGAACACGCCTCGGTGGGTTCGTCGAACTCGTGGACGGACGCGGCGGCAGGCGGCGGCCGTTGTCCGTCAGTGAGCGACTCGAGCGAAGCCGGCGGGCGAACCGGCGAGCTTTGGCGGGCTGGAGAAAGCTCGGGAGCGCGCTGGGCGCGGCGCTTCTTGCGGCGCGGCACCACGGCGGGCTGTGGTGAAGGCTCGGAGAATGATGCCAGGCGAGTCCTCAGAGTCACCATAGGCAAAAGCTCGCAATGAGGGCATCCGCCGTCAGCGAGCGCGAGAGTCGCGTGATCCTCACCCAGGCAGGAAACACAGATGACGTGCCCGTCTCCGTCGCTGAGCGGGGCGCGGCACGAGCCACAGGATGGCATCTTTAAAAAGACGCAGCTCTTTTGTGAAGAGAAGTGTGAGTCGCGTCAAGTATGCGAGCAAACACTCTCAGCAGAGTAAAGATACACAGAGTATAAAAAGGATATAGAACGCCGGAAAGCGCAGCAGGTACGGCAGTTGAAGGCGGCGAGGCCAGCGACTCCAGAGCTCGTCCCGCTGAAAGGCTTGCTTCGACGGCGCGGCTTCTCACTCCGGATCCAGCGATGCGTGTGCGTCGCTGAAGAGATAAAAATCAGCTTGTACCAGCCTAACGAGCATATTTATAGGGTGAGACCACGCCTTTTCTGGCGGGACGTGACGATATGGGCGCGAATTGCCCCCATTGGTCATTACGTCACGCTGAGTCTCTCTCGATAGGCTGCTGCATTTGCCGCAAGAGCAACCAATAGGCGCGCGAGCTGTTTCGCCTATGTCTGCTTGCTGCTGCAAAGCGTTTTACATTAATAAAAAATTAAGGATAATTTTTGGCTTCAATATCTCGTGGAAAAGAGTTTTTCCCCTAGCGTAAAGCTATTACGCAGTACGAGAGATACTCTCGTAAGAGAACATCATCTGGGGCAAGGGCGCAGATGGCACTGGGGACGGGGGGGACATGACCCCCCCAGATTTATAGTGACCCGATCCGTCCCCCCCTCACTATCCCTACAAAAGGTGACAAAAATCGGTAAAACAGAGGATTAACCAATGTTTTCGCTATATGTACATTAGCCAAAGTAGAGTGTCCCGGCCCGCCGCTGCTTCAGAATCGGGTCGGGACAGACGCAGGCTGATCTACACCAGTCACCATTACTTTGTCCACGTTCTCACTACACGCCGTTCTGTTGTCAATAAACACACGATGCCTTCATGCCACCGACGTTGACACTCTCTCTGTGTGTGTGTGCTACGACTCATCCTGAGTGACGTCGCCAGGGTCCTATGAGGAGCTAGTAGCTGCCTTAATCGTGCCTGTAGGAGCGGACCGGTAACCATAGTGATCATATACCACCTATGACTGAGACGAACAAAATCGACTGTATAGATGCCACATAAAGGCAATGAAGAGACAAAAACAAAAACAATCACCTCGTTTTTTCAAAAAACAAACAATGTAAGTATCCTATGCCTGTTGACTTTCCCAGATGTGGCAGATTAGATTTGTTAAGGGGAATAGCTAGTCTGACAATAAGGCTTTTGCACTTAGTAAACAGCAAAATGTGGAGACCATAACTATGCATTTAGGTGAGTGGACAGAGGCAAATAATGAATGAACACAAAAAGAATGGTTGGATAAATCAAACAATTTATCGTCGTCAGGAAATAATGTTTTATTTTATCATTTAACCCATTGTACTGTATAAATTGATGAGGTATGTTAACTGTCGTGTAAACCACTATAAGTACATTTGTGTGGTGCAAGGTTTATGCAAACAACAAATAAAGGCCTACATAAACTTTTGACATCCTCTTATAGCAGGAAATCATGTTTTTTTTTATTGTACGGAGCAACGGAGGATATAGATTCTTAAATTATGGGCTATGAAAAACATTTCTTAATATGTCATACATCATTTGAAAGATATTTCTAATCTATAAATTGCAATAAAATTGTAATTAAGACTTAATTTTTTTTTTTTTTGTTATTCTTAGATATTTTTGAAATAGTAGTTTTAGCCATTAATTCTCAGGAATATGTTGTATTTCACATTGATATTCACATTCTATAGAGGTATAGAGGGTTAACTGAAATGATAAGATTTAAGCTGTTGTCCTCCTGGCCTCAGGCTATTTCTGATGACAGTAAGGCAGGCCCTAGTCAGTCAAGTGAGGATCTGCAGGAGGGCAGCCACAGTAGAAAATATGTTGTTGTTATTTTATTTTTATTTTTTGCACATAGGTTCTTTGCTTTTTTGTTCATAATGATAGACTTTGTATGCTGAGATAAGCAAATGTTTAAATAAAACATACTTTGCTGAATACATGAAGATTTGGTGGGTGATTGGCATACTATCAGGCCTTTGTTTACCTTTGTTCATTGTTGTTTATCCGTGATTTCAAACAAGAATCCCCCAATGGCTTTTTAGTGCAAATCATTAGCCCAAATTACATAAAGAAACTACTTGAGCACTAGTTAAAGGAACACTCCAACTTTTTGGGACTTTAGCCTATTCACCTTATCCCCCAGAGTTAGATAAGTCCATACATACCTTTTTCATCTCCGTGCGTGCTGTAACTCTATCTGACGCACCCACCGCTAGCCTAGCTTAGCACAAAGACTGGATGTAAATGGTTGCAGCTAGCATACTAATCCAAATAAGTGACAAAATAGCGCAAACATTTTCCTATTTACATGTTGTGATTTGTATAGTCACAGAGTGTACAAAAAACTACGTCACATGAGACACAGACATATTTTAACACAGTATAAATACTGGGAACTATATTCTCTGAAGGCGAAGCACTGCTACTTGGGCGGAGTGATAACCGCAGCACCTGAGACGTACCGTACCCAAACTCTGAACGAACTCTCTGCTCCTCACCACGGCGCGTCTCAGGTGCTGCGGTTATCACTCCGGGTTAGGTTAGGGTTTGTATGGACTTATCTAACTCTGGGGGATAAGGTGAATAGGCTAAAGTCCCAAAAAGTCGGAGTGTTCCTTTAAAGCCAAAATTACGCAAAATAACGAATTGAGTTTAAATCATTTGCTGACAGCTTGGTCCCCCCCAGTTAAAAAATCCTATCTGCGCCACTGATCTGGGGCGACCGCCACTGATTGCTTAAATGATAGAAACACATATCATGTATTTGTAGTTTCTGTATGCAAATGTTTTCATTCATTATATGCATTTAGTTGTTTTAAATAACTTTCTACATTTCACCACATATTTCTTCTAAATTTCAATAATTTCCATCCTACTTCAGAGAGGACTAAGCTTACTTCTTTTTGATTATTATTATTTTATCAGAGAAATGTGTGAATATTAAGCATTCATTCTACTTTTTCCAATTCCTTTTCTAACTCTGTGTATGTTTAAATATGCTTTTTTTCCTAGATGGCCCCACTAACAAGCAAAGAAAAGACTGCTTGCTACCGGCAGCGGATCAATGCAGATCCTGTAGCAAGAGCATTAAATGAAATAGTAATGAAAAGGCAAACATTGTACACTCACCTAAAGGATTTTTAGGAACACCATACTAATACTGTGTTTGACCCCCTCTTGCCTTCAGAACTGCCTTAATTCTACGTGGCATTGATTCAACAAGGTGATGAAAGCATTCTTTAGAAATGTTGGCCCATATTGATAGGATAGCATCTTGCAGTTGATGGAGATTTGTAGGGGTGACCCCGAATAGTCGAAGATTCGATGCTTCGATAGGAGGAGCCTGATTCGACTACCAATCTCACGGTCGAATCTTCGCAGATGTGTTATTAAACGAGGATTATGTCATTTTGGCTATATGAGTGTGCTCAATGTCTGATTTCACATAGAACTACTGGTTTTCTGTCAATACGTTATACAGCCTATTATGATAATGCTGTCAATAAAAAATGTGCAAAGAAAGAAGCTTTTAATAAATATTTTTTAACGTGCGTGCAGCGTGAATAAATCCAAACACCCCGTGACAGATTTAAGTTTCACTTTCGATCCGTGACCGACAGAGGAGCGTCTTGTCGGCAGGGATTTAAATCTTTAAAAATGTCTGGGATAAGAAAATCTAAAGATGCACACCATCAGAAAGGATATTCTCCAAGGCTGGATTTAGCATCAGGAAAACCATGATCGCACTTCTGCGGCCAACGTTAACAGGTTGGTTTTCCTCGGGACATTCTAAAACGCTTAACGTGAAAAAAGCTTTTAAAACGCTTAAATGGCACTTTTACGTGCTTAATTTATGTACACAGTAGGCTACACACCTTAAGAAACCATTCTATGTGCAGATAAGCAGATGAACCCAGAATATGAACGCAACGCGTTTCTCCTATAGAAAGTCACGTAAAGCTTTTTCTTTAACGGTTTTCTATGGGAGGAAAATGCTTAACGTAGCCTATAATAAAACACGTTGCGTTCATATTCTGGGCTCATCTGCTTTTCTGTAGGCTATATAGTATGCTTTATTAATAAGGTGTGTACAGAATTTGATCTTTTAATATAACCGTTTTAGGACAAAGCCGTTAAGCGTTTTTCACGTTAAGCGTTTTAGAATGTGTTTTATCCGCGCACACAATTTGAAAAGACTCAAACGGACACAGGCCGAGTGAAAGACTGGATTTTGTTTTTCGATCAGGTATGGGTACAAGTGATTTCAAAACACTTCAGCCGGTTCTAATTTGATTTTTGGATACTGTGAACACGTTTAGCTAAAAAGACTGCCGCTCCAGTTTAGCGTTTATTGTTGTTTCTGCAGTTAAAAAGACAAAGTTGACAATCCTGGCCATACTTTCGTTATTTTAATAATTTCTTTATTTTAATTTTATTAATTGATCACTCAGGGTGATCCAATTTAACTATTTGTGACTTGTGTTTTGAATATTTGTTCCCCTGCACTTTAGGCATTTTGCACACATTTGTTCTGCTTCTTGTGACTTGATTTCTGACTTATTTCGTTTTGTATTTTTATTTATTCTAAATGTATATTGTGTTCTTAATTGTTGATTATTTTTCAGTGCATCGATGTTGCGCTGTAGGCTTACTTAGAGCATGCTCGTACAGGCAATTCAGCCGATTTAATTTGATTTGCATGTGAAATGCAAATCCTATCTGCATTGTGGCCTTTCTGCAGTTATTTATGTTATTTCTTAGTTTTATTGATCCAAAATGTTTTTATACATTTTCTTCTATATCTTTGTGTGATGTTCTGTAGATCACGGCTTTAAAATGTTAAAGCCCCGCCCCCTCCCCAACACCACACACATGATTCGACTATTAGTCGACTATAGGCAGGACTTCTGAGAATCTGATTCGACTATGAAAATCCTTAGTCGGGGACACCCCTAGAGATTTGTGGGATGCACATCCAGGGCACGAAGCTCCCGTTCCACCACATCCCAAAATGCTCTATTGGGTTGAGATCTGGTGACTGTGGGGGCCATTTTAGTACAGTGAACTCATTATCATGTTCAAGAAACCAATTTGAAATGATTCGAGCTTTGTGACATGGTGCATTATCCTGCTGGAAGTAGCCATCAGAGGATGGGTACATGGTGGCCATAAAGGGATGAACATGGTCAGAAACAATGCTCAGGTAGGCCGTGGCATTTAAACGATACCCAATTGGCACTAAGGGGCCTAAAGTGTGCCAAGAAAACACCCCCCACACCATTACACCACCACCACCAGCCTGCACAGTGGTAACAAGGCATGATGGATCCATGTTCTCATTCTGTTTACGCCAAATTCTGACTCTACCATCTGAATGTCTCAACAGAAATCGAGACTCATCAGACCAGGCAACATTTTTCCAGTCTTCAACTGTCCAATTTTGGTGAGCTCTTGCTAATTGTAGCCTCTTTTTCCTATTTGTAGTGGAGATGAGTGGTACCCGGTGGGGTCTTCTGCTGTTGTAGCCCATCCGCCTCAAGATTGTGTGTGTTGTGGCTTCACAAATGCTTTGCTGCATACCTCGGTTGTAACGAGTGGTTATTTCAGTCAAAGTTGCTGGGCAATTCCATGCAAAGGTCATCTTTACCATGAAAAAATAAGTTGTCCATTTAGGTCTGTAATATACTGTAGTGACCCACAAGTCTGAAAGAGACATTCACCAAGGGACTGTACCTTTAAGGAAGGGGGGGTTAGACGATGACGAGTTCCGGTTTTTGACGTTGTGTTTATGTTTTGATACCACTCGCTGTACTTGTGATAGAAATATTGAAGTGGATAGTAAAGTTGACTCGACGCATCTCCGTCTCTTGTCTCCTCACTTACTGCACTCCACATTGGTGACCCCTGACGCGAGTTGAACACGGCTGAATTATGTCACACAACGACGGTGGTGAAAACGCTGCGGCCGCGGCGCCGGCCGCCGCTAGCGGCGCGGCTAATGTCGGCGCTATCTACGCAGCCACCATCAAGTTACCGGACTTTTGGCAGCACAATCCACGGCCGTGGTTTCAGCACATCGAGGCACAGTTCCAGCTGAGAGGAATAACACAGGACGTTACAAAGTATTTCCACGTGGTAGCGGCCTTAGATGCCTCGACGACGGCCAGAGCTATGGCACTGTTAGAGGCTCCTCCAGCTGACGGCAAGTACGACGCACTTAAAACGTTCCTGTTGAGCCTCTTTGAACTGTCAGAACTGGAGAAGGCAGACCGCCTGCTGTCCCTGAACGGCCTTGGCGACAGCAAGCCGTCCGAGTTAATGGAGAGGATGCTGGCGGTGCTGGGCGCGGCGGATCCCTCGTTCCTTTTCGCCCACATATTCCTGCGGCAGCTTCCAGCACCTGTGCGCACCGCACTGGCTAGTTCCCCCCTCCCTTCCTCCAGAGACTACCGAGCACTGGCTGTGGAGGCAGACAGGATATTCCTCGCCAACCGACAGCAGTTTGTCCATGCACTGCTGCCCACCCAGCGCACGTCTGTTCCACCCTCGGAGGACGACCCAGACACTGCAGCTGCTGTGACGGCCCGCCGACAGCGTGAGGACGGGTGGTGTTATTACCATTCCAGGTTTGGGGCAAAAGCCAAGCAGTGTCGTCAGCCTTGCAGTTTCGGAGCCCAGGGAAAAGCCAGGGCCGGCGCTCATTAGCAGCTATGGGCGCTGGCCGTGACTGCAAGCTGTTATTCATCACTGACACCTTGTCCGGCCGGCGACTGCTGGTCGATTCTGGGGCTCAGCGCAGCATCCTGCCGCAGCATTCGTACCTATGGCACGAGGCATGTGGAAGTGTGTTTCGGCGGACGGCGTTTCGGCTGGGACTTCGTCATGGCTGCTGTGTCTACGTCGCTCCTGGGGGCGGATTTTCTCTGCGCTTATAGACTGTTGGTGGATGTTACAAACTGCCGCCTGATCGACGCCCTCTCTTTTGCTTCGTACCCCTGCACGCTGGGAGGGACAGGGGCGCTTTGTCTGTCGAACAAGCTGGCCAACGGGGACCTGTATCAACGCCTACTTGCTGAGTTCCCTGACATCACCACACCCACGTTTTCATCGGCGGTGGCTAAGCATGGCGTGGAGCACTACATCACCACGGTGGGCCCCCCAGTCTACACACGAGCCCGGCGCCTCGACTCTGCCAAGCTCGCTATCGCCAGGGAGGAGTTCGCCACCATGGAGCACCTCGGCATCGTGCGCCGCTCTAACAGCCCGTGGGCGTCCCCCCTGCACATGGTGACCAAGGCTGATGGCGGATGGCGTCCCTGTGGAGATTTCCGTCGCCTGAACGACGCCACCACACCCGACCGGTACCCAGTGCCGCACATCCAGGACTTTTCCGCCCACCTAGCCGGTGCCACCATTTTCTCAAAGGTGGACCTGGTGCGCGGTTACCACCAGGTGCCTGTCCACCCGCAGGATGTCCCCAAAACAGCAGTCATCACACCCTTTGGCCTTTTCGAATTCCTACGGATGCCTTTCGGCCTCAAGGGGGCAGCGCAGACGTTTCACCGTCTCATGGACTCGGTGCTGCGAGATATGCCGTTCATGTTTGTTTACTTGGACGACATTCTCGTGGCCAGCGCGTCCGCAGACGACCACCGGACGCATCTCCGGCAGTTGTTCGGCCGGCTCAGTGAGCATGGCCTCATCATCAACCCGGCCAAGTGTGAGTTTGGCCGGTCATCCATCACTTTCCTCGGCCACCACGTCACCCCACAGGGGGCAGTTCCCCTCCCTGCCAAGGTGGAGGCCGTCGCCAGTTTTCCACGCCCACGCACTGTGAAGTCCCTGCAGGAGTTCCTGGGCATGGTGAACTTCTACAACCGTTTCCTCCCCCATGCGGCCCAGCTCATGCGTCCATTGTACTACGCTTTGCGGGGTAGGAGACCGGCGGACGTGTTGGCTTGGTCCCCAGAGATGGCTGATGCGTTTGATGCTGCCAAAACTGCGCTGGCCAACGCTGCTCTGCTGGCGCACCCGACCGCTCCAGTCTCCGACCGCTCCAGTTGCTCTTACTACGGACGCCTCTGATTACGCCGTGGGGGCTGTGTGTGAGCAGTGGGTGAGCGGAGCCTGGCAGCCGCTGGCCTTTTTCAGCAGGAAGCTCCGGGACAATGAGAGGAAGTACAGCGCCTTCGACAGGGAGCTCCTGGGTCTTTTCCTTGCCACCCGTCATTTCCGTTTCCTGTTGGAGGGTCGGCGGTTCACGGCTTTCGTTGACCACAAGCCGCTGACGTTTGCTATGGCCAAGTCTACGGAGCCATGGTCTGGTCGACAGCAGCGTCAGCTCTCGGCCATCTCCGAGTTTACCACTGACATTCAGCACGTGGCTGGCAAGGACAATTTCGTCGCCGACTGCCTCTCCCGGGCGGTCGCTGGTTCCGTCCACTTGGGCCTCGACTATGCGGCTATGGCTGCGGATCAAATGGCGGACTCTGAGGTGCAAGCCTACAGGACGGCCCCCACAGCGCTGCTCATGGAAGATGTGATGTTTGACACGGCCAACGCTACACTCCTCTGCGACGTCTCCACTGGCCAACCTCGCCCCATGGTACCTGCTGGCTGGAGGCATAAAGTTTTTAATGCCATCCATGGTCTTTCCCACCCGGGGGTGAAGGCCTCTACCAAGCTGGTGGGGGCCAAGTTCGTCTGGCCGGGACTGCGGAGGGACATCAGGGCCTGGGCTGCGGCCTGTGTGGCGTGCACTGTCACGTCCATAACGTTTTAAAGGTTTAGTTTATTTAATATGACAATTATAAATGCAAATAACTTGAAACTTTATTTACAAAGCTAAATTATGTTTATGCTTATTAGGATAGACAATTCATCTCACTACTTTGCTCTTAACAACCATAATAATGCGTTATGGACATGACCGTTACGGACGCTTCATATTAAATCATGCATATGACTGTGATCTGTTTCAAGACAGAAATGATTTTGGCCACTTCATTTCAAGTTTTGTTTTTTAGAAAGACTTTATTTAAAGTGAATTTCGTTTTGTATAAATTGTATCTTAATTTTAAATCAAAGTTTCATCAACCTCCTCATACGCTCATGCACACGCCTTGTCCTGAAGCACACAGCACGCTTCACTCTCTTTTATTTGTACTACATGTTAGCACTACATGCACTACATTAATTGCACCTCAAACATAAACAAAAACTACAAAACAGACTAGGGTTAAAAGTGGAGTGCGGGTAGATGCCTCAACAGGTATGACTATTCAAATGTTATTGTATCATTATGGACTTGTGTGTTAGAAGGTTACATATGGTGTTCTTTAGTGATATTCATTTGACTCTTTAATCCAGGTGGAATGGCACTTCTTTGCCACAAGTCATGGAAAGGGAGCCGTTGATGGAGTAGGTGGGACAGTGAAAAGGTGTGTTAGATCAGCTGTGCTAAGCCGCAAGGTAATTGTGAACAATCCACAGTCCTTTGCGGAAACAGCTGCACATTACTGCCCGAACATTAATATTAAACTCGTTTTGGAAAGGGACATCCAGATGTTTACACATGAACACCAGCTAGACCGTCTGTGGACTAATGTAAGACCTCTCATAGGTAAGTATTGGATAGAAATTTGTGCTCCCTAATGAATGTGTACATAATGTTATTCAAAGCGATATCTGTATTATTATGATGACCTCTTTTGCACTCTTTCTTAGGAACCCAAAGTGTGCACCACATTGAGCCCACCTCTTGGGGCCTCATCAAACATAGTCCGTATTCATCCTCAGAGGCAGCAACACACGCGTTTCATCATTCAAGTGAGGTTGAGCCTCAAGCCCACCCATGTGAGCCATTGGGCAACATAAAAACAGGTGATTGCCTGCTGATCAGTTACAAAGGAAAGAAGTCCAGCAGGCAGTTTGTCGGCCTTGTCACTGATTTGGCAGACTGATCTCATCAAATGGCGTATGTATGAAACGCCAATTCGTATTTCCATTTTTGGCGTGCTATCAACACGCATAATCGCTTTTCAGCGTGTTTATCAACGCCTTTGACTTAACGTTATATTACTGTATTATGTATATATAAATATATGACCTACCCCAACCCCGTCCCTAAACCTACCCGTCACTGGGGTTAATACCATTTATGAGTGTTCTCCTACCATCCTAGCAAAAGAAATATCGCTCCACAGATGTAGATATAGATTTTGCTTCGTTTCGCTCGGACATTTAACGGCGTACACATACACGCGGAATCACTCGGATGTTTAATGGCGTAGACATACACGCAAAAGATTTCGGCGTGGACATACACGCGGATAGCTCAAAATGCGTATAGATAACACGCCACTTGAATTGAAAGTGGCGTGTATGTTTACGCAAAGTCATGATGTCATGTTGGATTTGGATCCTGGTGGTTTTGAAATGCAATTCCTAAGGAGAAACGATGAACTGGGCTTTGTCTATATCCTGCCCACAAAGGAGGACAAGTCGTGGGTGGAGAAAGGACAAATTATCCACCATCTCAATCCTTTCGTTGACAACAGAGGCCGTTATAATTTCAAAGAGGCTGTACTGGCAGAATGAATGAATGAAAAATATTCATTAGTTAAGAAGAATTTTCATGAATTACAATTATTAAGATGAAAGTGTTAAAGTCCCTGTAAAGGCAATTTTAAAAGAAAATTCTAAACACATTATAAATGTTAGAAATGTATTGCTAAAACATATTACAAAGACTGTGAACTGAAGTACTGAATTGTGGAGTTAGACCGTTAAACAGTTTTTCACCATTGATATTTTACGGATTTTTTGGGCGGGGCTAAAACAGGGCTTGATGACGCACTGGAGCCCTTGAGCTCCTGGACACGCCCCTACTTGATGACGCACTGGAGCCCCTGAGCTCCTGGACACGCCTCTACTTGATGACGCACTGGAGCCCTTGAGCTCCTGGACACGCACCTACTTGATGACGCACTGGAGCCCTTGAGCTCCTGGACACGCCCCTACTTGATGACGCACTGGAGCCCTTGAGCTCCTGGACACGCCCCTACTTGATGACGCACTGGAGCCCCTGAGCTCCTGGACACGCCCCTACTTGATGACGCACTGGAGCCCCTGAGCTCCTGGACACGCCCCTACTTGATGACGCACTGGAGCCCCTGAGCTCCTGGACACGCCCCTACTTGATGACGCACTGGAGCCCCTGAGCTCGTGGACACGCCCCTACTTGATGACGCACTGGAGCCACTGAGCTCCTGGACACGCCCCTACTTGATGACGCACTGGAGCCCCTGAGCTCCTGGACACGCCCATACTTGATGACGCACTGGAGCCACTGAGCTCCTGGACACGCCCCTACTTGATGACGCACTGGAGCCCCTGAGCTCCTGGACACGCCCCTACTTGATGACGCACTGGAGCCCCTGAGCTCCTGGACACGCCCCTACTTGATGACGCACTGGAGCCCCTGAGCCCCTGGACACGCTCCTACTTGATGACGCACTGGAGCCACTGAGCTCCTGGACACGCCCCTACTTGATGACGCACTGGAGCCCCTGAGCTCCTGGACACGCCCATACTTGATGACGCACTGGAGCCCCTGAGCTCCTGGACACGCCTCTACTTGATGAGGCACTGGAGCCCCTGAGCTCCTGGACACGCCCCTACTTGATGACGCACTGGAGCCACTGAGCTCCTGGACACGCCCATACTTGATGACGCACTGGAGCCCCTGAGCTCCTGGACACGCCCCTACTTGATGACGCACTGGAGCCCCTGAGCTCCTGGACACGCCCCTACTTGATGACGCACTGGAGCCCCTGAGCTCGTGGACACGCCCCTACTTGATGACGCACTGGAGCCCCTGAGCTCGTGGACACGCCCCTACTTGATGACGCACTGGAGCCCCTGAGCTCCTGGACACGCCCATACTTGATGACGCACTGGAGCCCCTGAGCTCCTGGACACGCCCCTACTTGATGACGCACTGGAGCCCCTGAGCTCCTGGACACGCCCCTACTTGATGACGCACTGGAGCCCCTGAGCTCCTGGACACGCTCCTACTTGATGACGCACTGGAGCCACTGAGCTCCTGGACACGCCCCTACTTGATGACGCACTGGAGCCCCTGAGCTCCTGGACACGCCCATACTTGATGACGCACTGGAGCCCCTGAGCTCCTGGACACGCCTCTACTTGATGACGCACTGGAGCCCCTGAGCTCCTGGACACGCCCCTACTTGATGACGCACTGACACGCCCCTACTTGATGACGCACTGGAGCCACTGAGCTCCTGGACACGCCCATACTTGATGACGCACTGGAGCCCCTGAGCTCCTGGACACGCCCCTACTTGATGACGCACTGGAGCCCCTGAGCTCCTGGACACGCCCCTACTTGATGACGCACTGGAGCCACTGAGGCTGTCCGCTCCCCTAACAATTCACATCAGTTTTGCCGCTCAATCTGAGTTACGGTCAGTAGCCTACTATTAGTTACTACAGCAGCCTACAGATTGCTAGCTAGCTATGCCTTCGTCACAGAAAAGCGTAGGCTACTACCTGGATGCGATCACCGGATCACATACAAAACAGATCGGTGTCCTTATTTAAATTTCCGAAAAACGATTACATCAAGAAGAAGTGGATTAATTTTGTGAAGAGCCAACCTTGATGGAGAGCTGAGGATCACTGCCAAAACCCGCCTCTGTAAGTGATCATTTTACATGGGATAGTTTTATAAACTTTCGTCGGAGACAACTGGGATTCACTGATAATCCGCTGTTACTGGTGAATGGGGCCGAACCGACTCCCGCCTGGCCTTCATCCTCCCGTCGCGCGGACAACTGGTGCCATCATCGGCAGTGCGTGCCCACCATGCGAGCATCCATTCCGGCTGTAGAGTTGAGTGTGGCGACGGCAGCTTTCCCGCAAGTGGGCGTGGTTTCAGCGCAGCCAGTGGACACGCCCCCAGCGTTTGAGAGCAGAGATACTGCTCATTTTTTCAAGATTTTGATAGCTTATTTTATGTACTTGCTGGCTTTTTTTATCATTCAAATTTGGCAGGGTGGCTAATAACACATTTTTCTGTGGTGTGACAAACTCAAAACACATACTTAATTTTGACTTTACAGGGACTTTAAGCATGAACGAATGAAATACATAAATCAAATAAATACCTTCACCCTCATCTTCTCTTATTGTCAATTATTTTACATATTGAATTAAGATGTACAATAAGATCCAAGCTAAAAAAATAACTAATTCATAATTGGGGGGGATCTTCAGAATCATTTCAGACAGTCTTCTTAATGTGAAAACACAGCCATTATGCGTCAACAAAAGTGCCATGATGGTTTGATTGTTGATTTTCCAAACAGATTCTATGTATTTCAGACGCGTCACATCCATAACAGGGTTTTTGTCACATCCATAACGCTGGTTTTTCCTCATAATACACTTCATAAAAATATATATATTTTAAACATTAATATTTTTATGTTCAGCTAAGACCCCTTCATCATGTGGATAGCAATATTTATACATTGGATTTAAAAGTTCACAGACTTTAAAGGAAATCGAACAGTATACCAAAATACCAAAAAGTCATTTCCCGTCACATCCATAACGCATGCACATTTTCCTTTTTTGGGGGTGCTTAAATATATTTTAGAAAAACATATTTTGCCTGTCAATTCCCCAGATTGGGTGCTCTGAAAATATGCATTTCCAATTTAACCCTCTACTGCACAGTGTTGCCATATGGCAACATACCCTTTCTTTGGACATTTCTTGAAATTTGAAAATAAACATGAGCTCTGATTGATCTTAAATTCATAATAGAACCTGGTGGTAACCAATGATATGCTTTGATGACATCACGACACTACACACACCCTTGCAACGTCATTCTTTTCACACACTTTTGATGACTCCAGCTGCTGAAAAAGTGCTCGTGTATATGTGAAGATTTTCCTCATTTTTTTCATATTTCTTCGGAATAAAAAAATACATCAAGCATCTGGGATAAGTTCTAATCTTTTTTCAATCATTGTCACATTGTTTTGATACCTATATTACCTTTTTATTTAATAAAATAGGTATGTTGCCATATGGTAAGTGGGTTAGGAATAGGATTTCAAGTGATTTTGAAAAAATGGTCAAAAAAGAAAATCACATACCCCAGCTTTAACGGAGAGAACAACTGCTTTAAGGCGTTTCACATCGAGTAGTTTCACTTGAACAGTTCTTATGAGTTTGCGTCAGATGTTTTGTAAATATTGTTGAAATAATACTTTGAAAATTAGTTTCATATTTTGTACACAAAGCTCTTGAAAACATTTTAAATAATAAAAACAATTTAATTTCTAAAAAGACAGGTCTGTAATCATCTATGAATTTCATGTCATTTTGGGAGAAAACGCATCAGGCTGTTCCATTGTCGCACAATGTTGCCATATGGCAACGTACCCAAAAGGACCCCCCCCCCCCAAAAAAAAAGAAATGTTAATTTGAGTCTATTTTCTATATAAAAAAAACACTGTAAAAATTTTTTCCATGATTGCACAATAATGCGTGCAGTAGAGGGTTAAATATTGTAAGAAGTTTTTTTTTTTTCTGAGACATTTCAAATGTCACATCCATAACGCTGGAATTACCCTGCTCTTCTATCAGCTTGAATC
Source organism: Rhinichthys klamathensis goyatoka (assembly GCF_029890125.1). Classification (NCBI taxonomy): domain Eukaryota; kingdom Metazoa; phylum Chordata; class Actinopteri; order Cypriniformes; family Leuciscidae; genus Rhinichthys; species Rhinichthys klamathensis. The sequence goes on from NW_026607089.1 coordinate 72,725, forward strand.
AGTCGGCCCATTCTCCTCTGACCTCTAGCATCAACAAGGCATTTTCGCCCACAGGACTGCCGCATACTGGATGTTTTTCCCTTTTCACACCATTCTTTGTATACCCTAGAAATGGTTGTGCGTGAAAATCCCAGTAACTGAGCAGATTGTGAAATACTCAGACCGGCCCGTCTGGCACCAACAACCATGCCACGCTCAAAATAGCTTAAATCACCTTTCTTTCCCATTCTGACATTCAGTTTGGAGTTCAGGAGATTGTCTTGACCAGGACCACACCCCTAAATGCAACCCTAAGTGGGGTAACCAACCATATTCAATTCTGTAGTAAATTAAAAAAATAATGTCTGTCCATTTTGGTTGAAATATAATTCATTGGTATAACATCAATAAGTGGATACTATATCTACACATTTTAAATCAGTTTTATGGATTATATGAGTAAAAAAAATATGTAATTGCTTTATGAGGGTGACACTGCTAGGGCTGGTCTGAATACCATTTTTTGAGCTTCGAAGCTTCGGTAGTAATGAACATCGAATATTCGAAGCTTCGGAATCTCTATATATCTGTCTGTCCGTTTGCATTTTGATTATTTCGAGAACCGTTCATCCAAACGACTTCACAAGGAGTGCAGTGTCGTATTTGGTGCAATATAGATAGACAGGCGAGACAAGTTCAGAATTAATAAACTTTTAATAAACTACAGAACAGCACAAGCGGAAGCGCGCGCGCCTCACGCGAGCAGAGCTTATACGCTCCGAGAACGGACACTGCACAAGTGATATAAAACACACACACACACACACACACAGGTCTGTTAACTTAAATATTAGACTACCTTATTAAAAATATTGCTTAAGTTAACAGACCTGTGTTTTATATCACTAGTGCGTGCAGTGTTCGTTCTCGGAGCAGCTTCTTTATTTAAATCTACCCTACTTTGTCAGTAATTTGTTAGTGAGAAAAATATTAGACTAACTTATTAAAAATATTGCTTTTCTCACTAACAAATTACTGACAAAGTAGGGTAGATTTAAATAAGCGGCGCACCTCACGGGAGCAGGGCTTATATGCTCCAAGAACGGACACTGCACGCACGCACTAGTGATATAAAACACACACACACAGGTCTTTTAACTTAAACAATATTTTTAATAACGTATAGTCTTATAATATTTTTCTCACTGACAAAGTAGGGTAGATTTAAATAAATAAAAACGAAATTTAAATAAATAAAAACGAAATTTAAATATAGAAAAACGAAATTTAAATAAAGAAAAACGAAAAATAAATGAATGAACTGTAATAGCCTAAATAAAGAACACGGTAGCAATAACAATATCAATTTCAATAACATCACAAATTTCAATTTATATTTCGCAGTAGATTAATTTAGATTGATAATAACAGGTAAAAAGGATATTCATTTTGTTTCTATTATTCTATTATTCTATTTTCCGCAATGTCAAAGCAACTCAGCTTAACCTAAAACACTATGGAAGCTTACGTGTAGCAATATTCAATTTGAAATTGAAATTGAGGGAGGGGCGGGGCAGGGGCGTGATCGGCTCGGAATGCATTTTCAATTTGCACATTGAATTTAGCTACATTCATTGCGGGACATTTAATGAAAATGCAATAGCAAGTGTCTTAGCTGAGAGTGTAAATGCAATTAAGAAAAATAACATTTAAATTATCATTTTGCTACAGTTTTTGCTTGAACATTTTAAACAGATCTAAAAATTTCTTTAATACATTTTAATTTTAATTTTGCAACTTATAAAGCGTTAAAATATGTATTCAATTTACATATTAAAACATATGTATGAAATGGCAAATGTAAATTATATAATTGAATTATCATTTTCATTTTGCACCAAACGTTGCACAAATGTAATGGAAAATGTTGTAAGGATTCAGGGCGGATCTAATCCGCGGGGAATTTGCATATCATAATTAATAATTGGTAATTAATAATTATTCATGCATGTTTGGATTAGACCAGTCTTACATGTTAATAAATCTCCCGATAAGGGAGGATCTGTCATTTTACCTGCATGCGTGCATGTGAATCCCTGAAATTAACCACAAGTTGATTGCAATTAATTACACGGACCACGTTTCACAAACAGGTAAAATGAATTAGCTCAATTGTCAGGATAATATTTGTGGGATCCACAATATCATCTTACTTTATAGGATTTCAGGAAACGCGATTCTCTGGCCAGAAGAATCGGTTTTCCCGCCCTATAAACACATACTTTTAAGGTATATTTAATTTTAGTAAGCTTGTAGCAATAAGATCTTTGGCACTTAAGGGACTTGAAACTGAGCAAAGAGAGAGTACATCAATCAAATGAATATTCACTTTTAAGTTACGGACAAATTATAGTCATTACAATGTGACATGGGCAAATGGACACACATAAAAACACATCGAATATATCGGGTTAAATGTCTTTTAAAGAAAAGAAGTTTCTTTCTCTTTGGAATCACATTCAAGTCAGCCATAAACATGTCTCGTAACTGGACACCAAGCTCTGTCCTGAGCGTGGTCTTCACTGGTGGGTGTGTGTGGTGTGTGTGTGTGTGTGTGTGTGTGTGTGTGTGTGTGTGTGTGTGTGTGTGTGTGTGTGTGTGTGTGTGTGTGTGTGTGTGTGTGTGTAAATTTACATTCCAGGCTTTTTGGGTCTTTAGCAGGATGTATTTAGTCCTTTCAGATTCACCCTCGCCCAGTCCTTACAATGTAAATTTAAAAACAGAAATGCATTGCCATTTTACATATTGCATTGTCATTTTACATATTTCATTATCATTTTGCATATTACATTTCAAATTGAATATTGCTACACATAAGCTTCCATAAAAACACAAGCTCAGGCATGCACTTCTGTCCATGATACAAACTCCGCTGTTCTGCGCTCTAGCCAGAGAATACTCCCGTTGCAGGAACACTTTTAGTAGTCCAAGAAGAAGCAAATATATTTATTAGGTAGCTATAAGTAGCTATAACGAAGTTATATGTTAAGTATTATATTTCACCAGATTTTATAGTGTAAAACATATTCAAGCGCGAATGAGAACCGTTTCGAGGGGGATGCCAGGTGCGAGAAACCCCCCCAGAATATTCGAATGTTACATTTTCAAATCGAATACCAACCCACCGAACGAATACTCGAATATTCGGGTCCAGCCCTAGACACTGCCATTATAGATAAAAATGTATTTAACATCATTTGCAATAAATGAAAGGACACATGAGTATATCTTTCTTAAACAGTTAAATTAATTACTGATACTTCTTAAAATATAACTCATGTAAAGGAAATCTATTAATTTTAAGATAAATTACGGTTGCCCCAAATGACTTTAAGGTCGTTGCCCTATTCATTTGAGTTTAAAAGCACTAAAATATCTTTGTTTGAAGTTTTCACACACATGCATGTGTAGACTACACTCCAAATGTTTAGAAAATAGCCAAATATATTATTATTTCAAGTATTTTAAAAATGGGCCTCTCAAAGGCAGAGCCGGCCCGAGCCTTTTGGGGGCTCTAAGCAGAATTTGATTTGGGGGCCCCTCCCACTACACGGAGTCACCTGTGCTTGACGATTATTGACACAAATGTCACGCAATAATGATACATTATAAATTAATACAGTGAGGTTATGTATAAATACAAAATAAATACTTAATAAAAAATAGATAGCCTAATACAGCGGTTCCCAAACTTTTTTTCCTGCGCACCCCCATCTATGTCCCAACCGGGTTGGCGCACATCCAATCCCCACTTAAAAAAAAAAAAATGCAACAAAGCTTTGTTTTATCGCCCTATAAAGACTCATGTTTAATCATGCGCTAATAACCAGAACACGCATGACAATAACAACATCAACAAAGTTTCAATATAATGCAACAAAGCTAAGAACAAGCTTCCACTTTTAACCCTTTTACACGTAAGTTTAAAGTAACAACAGGAAGTTTTTTGCTCTCGGGGTCCCCCTACAGTTGGGAAACAGTATTGTCCTCTACTACTGTCGTAAACTGTCATCCTACATGCACGTGCATTTGTTGACAACCATGATAGCCCTGAACACTGTAGGAGGAGGTCACATGCAGGTGTTCTCGCGTGTGTGAAATGTCTTCATCCCAGGTACAGTGGCATATATTTCAGCATGTCATATGAATATAATTTCATGTGTTTTATTTTTTTTATAACGACAAATGATCGCGTTTACAAGCCAGCGTCATTATAGTAGCCTAGTCTATTGGTTACCGTTTTACTGAATCTATATGATACTTCAATGCAATGTTTGAGTGGTAGATAATAACCATATATCGTCAATATTATAATATCAAGCTACCATAAATGAATCTGCAAATTTTACAAATCGATTCGCATTATAGCTTGAGGCAAGACAAATAAACAAATACAGACATGTTAGGTATCCTAAAATATGATTTTATTAATAATCTTCCTCCTTTCTTTGTACATGTTGAGTAGACTACACTTTTTAGGTAAAACATTTGCTATTTGCATTTCATCGATTGCAAAGTTCAAATCAGAACGAGAATACTAGCGATAGCTAACCATCAAAAACTAGAATATCGTTTACTAGCTACCAGATTGATAATTCGCTACTACTCTAGCGAATTAGAGAGGTTAGAGAGAGGCATTCTTTTTTCGATGGGGGGTTCGATGCTCCCTGCACACGCAAGGTCTCTCGCTCGCTTTCTCTCTCTGCCGTCCGCGCGCGTTGGAGCACAGTCTCTGTCTCGCGTGCGCGCTCGCTCTAGATTCCGGGAGATTTGAACTAATTTGCGGTATAACTTGTCGATCACGAGTGGCTCAACAGGTAGATCTATAGATAAACTCATCTTTCAGGCATTTGACCGACCGGGTTGACAATTTAGCGTGAGAAACCGGGGGTGTGGCGTACGTGTGAGCGTGTGAAACCAATCAAATGCGGGTGTCTCACGGCCAATGCGTGAGAGTTGGCAGCTCTGCAATGTTGATCCTCGTTCTGCCTTTAACGCGATCACTTTCTCTTTTTCTCTTTTTGCTTTGCTCCGATAAAACCTTTGCTTTCTTGTTTTTCTGTGCTGCTTCGGCCATGACTATAACATTTGGCTCGCAAGTCCGATTTTAAGGAAGTGGGGGTGGTGGTGGAAGTGACGTATATGCCGTAAAGCAGTCGAATTTTGTAGTTCTCTTTGTTCGCCGGTTACTACCCGAAACCCGAAGTTTAAAAGTACGATTAAAAACGCTACAGACCCCGTCAGGCTATGGCAGACGTGTCATTCAACCTATTGTAAGTCGATGTACCATCACAAGAGACTTGGAAATATATTATGAAGGCTGAAAAGTTACCTGTTGTTACTTTAAAATATTTTAACTGACCCCCCAGCGTGAGTTTTTCAAGGCGACCGTTATTTAGAACTTGTCACTTTAATGTTTCCATGGTGACGCGTCATTGCTCGTCACGTGACACAGCGCAACCACAACACAGCGCTGAATGAATGATGATCTGCTTTTATGTCATTTTTCCTTTTTTTATCAAAAATATTCACAAATGTATTAGCTATAGCATGAAACACGGATATTCCGGTTGTCAAATATGTGCAAGTGGATGTGTTTTGTTGTTTAAACACCTTCATAACGATCGTTAGTTTGTGCCACAGTTCAGAGAATCGGATCTGTTGGATTTACAACACGTGACGTCAATTCCTCCACTTCTCACGAAATACATGAAAGTAAGAGGCCGGTGAACTGGGAGAAGAATAGGGTAAAATGTGAAGCTACGTACACAATGTGTATCTGATATGAATAAAACGTGTCGTTTTATTATAATGAAAAGGATTAATATTGCCGCTTCCATAGAAATCAGCAAAATCTAAATCATTGTTTTGCTAGTACTATGTGTATTTAAATGTCTGAAACCTAAAATAAACATTATGTGGTTGAAAACACTCAATGGTTGTGATATATGACAGCACTGGCACATGTGTCACGTTAGCGGCTGCAGTGCAGAGCAGGTGATGCACCGGATGCACAGAAATGAAAATTCTTGGCCGAAACCGAAAACCGAAAAAGAGGAACCCAAGGCCGAAAAAACGAAAACCGAAACACCGAAAGAAATTATGCCAATTATAAGTACCATTGCATTTATGGTTATGACTGTGTACAAACTTTACTAAAATCAAGGCATTGCAATTGCATAAATTAACATTTTCAAAGAATAAATCAATTACAAATTATGCAAATATTTATTTAGCACAATGCACAGTATAAAATAAAATTCAAACTAAAATGTTTAACTTGACCCCACTCATGTGTACATTAAATAATAATCTGCTGGCCTGCAGAAAGGTTTTAAAATGAAATGTTCTCTCAAACATTCAAACAACTCAAAGCCGAGCAGAACTTCTCATCACACCAGCACCCAGTTTGCACGTCTAAATTAGTTGATTACATTTTAAAAATGAGCATACACTAGCATAAAAAGCCATTTTAATGAACAAAGGTCCATGTTTAATACAAATGTACACGAAACTTAATGAAATATGTTTAGTGAAATTAGAAAATATTTAAGAGAGCGTTAATTTAGTACATATTCCTATACATATTTTGTTGTAATGTCACAAGTAATAATCTCAGGGTTTACTGGGTTTTACATGATTATTTTTGTATTGGTGGTGGTACTAAAAAATAAACATTGTCACGTGTTTATCTTTCTTCTTCTCACCGATTCCTGATGGTTAGAGGACAGTTACTTGAGTCGTCCCCTGTCGTTTCAAAGAATAGTACAACGGCGAACGCGTCAAGTATAAACGCCTCGACCGTTTGGAGGGGGTTGTGTAGTGTGTGTTATCTCAGTGAGGGTTGTGTAGTGTGTGTTATCTCAGTGAGGGTTGTGTAGTGTGTGTTATCTCAGTGAGGGTTGTGCAGTGTGTGTTATCTCAGTGAGGGTTGTGCAGTGTGTGTTATCTCAGTGAGGGTTGTGCAGTGTGTGTTATCTCAGTGAGGGTTGTGTAGTGTGTGTTATCTCAGTGAGGGTTGTGTAGTGTGTGTTATCTCAGTGAGGGTTGTGTAGTGTGTGTTATCTCAGTGAGGGTTGTGTAGTGTGTGTTATCTCAGTGAGGGTTGTGCAGTGTGTGTCATCTCAGTGAGGGTTGTGTAGTGTGTGTTATCTCAGTGAGGGTTGTGTAGTGTGTGTTATCTCAGTGAGGGTTGTGTAGTGTGTGTTATCTCAGTGAGGGTTGTGCAGTGTGTGTTATCTCAGTGAGGGTTGTGCAGTGTGTGTTATCTCAGTGAGGGTTGTGCAGTGTGTGTTATCTCAGTGAGGGTTGTGTAGTGTGTGTTATCTCAGTGAGGGTTGTGTAGTGTGTGTTATCTCAGTGAGGGTTGTGTAGTGTGTGTTATCTCAGTGAGGGTTGTGTAGTGTGTGTTATCTCAGTGAGGGTTGTGCAGTGTGTGTTATCTCAGTGAGGGTTGTGTAGTGTGTGTTATCTCAGTGAGGGTTGTGTAGTGTGTGTTATCTCAGTGAGGGTTGTGTAGTGTGTGTTATCTCAGTGAGGGTTGTGCAGTGTGTGTTATCTCAGTGAGGGTTGTGCAGTGTGTGTTATCTCAGTGAGGGTTGTGTAGTGTGTGTTATCTCAGTGAGGGTTGTGTAGTGTGTGTTATCTCAGTGAGGGTTGTGTAGTGTGTGTTATCTCAGTGAGGGTTGTGTAGTGTGTGTTATCTCAGTGAGGGTTGTGTAGTGTGTGTTATCTCAGTGAGGGTTGTGCAGTGTGTGTCATCTCAGTGAGGGTTGTGTAGTGTGTGTTATCTCAGTGAGGGTTGTGTAGTGTGTGTTATCTCAGTGAGGGTTGTGTAGTGTGTGTTATCTCAGTGAGGGTTGTGCAGTGTGTGTTATCTCAGTGAGGGTTGTGTAGTGTGTGTTATCTCAGTGAGGGTTGTGTAGTGTGTGTTATCTCAGTGAGGGTTGTGTAGTGTGTGTTATCTCAGTGAGGGTTGTGTAGTGTGTGTTATCTCAGTGAGGGTTGTGTAGTGTGTGTTATCTCAGTGAGGGTTGTGCAGTGTGTGTCATCTCAGTGAGGGTTGTGTAGTGTGTGTTATCTCAGTGAGGGTTGTGTAGTGTTATCTCAGTGAGGGTTGTGCAGTGTGTGTTATCTCGGTGAGGGTTGTGCAGTGTGTGTTATCTCAGTGAGGGTTGTGTAGTGTGTGTTATCTCAGTGAGGGTTGTGCAGTGTGTGTTATCTCGGTGAGGGTTGTGCAGTGTGTGTTATCTCAGTGAGGGTTGTGTAGTGTTATCTCAGTGAGGGTTGTGTAGTGTGTGTTATCTCAGTGAGGGTTGTGCAGTGTGTGTTATCTCAGTGAGGGTTGTGTGTTATCTCAGTGAGGGTTGTGTAGTGTGTGTTATCTCAGTGAGGGTTGTGTAGTGTGTGTTATCTCAGTGAGGGTTGTGCAGTGTGTGTTATCTCAGTGAGGGTTGTGCAGTGTGTGTTATCTCAGTGAGGGTTGTGTAGTGTGTGTTATCTCAGTGAGGGTTGTGTAGTGTGTGTTATCTCAGTGAGGGTTGTGCAGTGTGTGTTATCTCAGTGAGGGTTGTGTGTTATCTCAGTGAGGGTTGTGTAGTGTTCGGCTGCACTGAGCGTCTGAGCCTGTGTTGAGTGTGTGTTAAGAGTTGTGTTGCTCGAGTGAGTTGTGCAGGTGATGTGAAGTGTGTATCTCAGGGACTGTTGCTGGGCAGACTGGAGTTAGAGGTTAGCACATGGAGCTCCAGTTGTGCTCACTGGCGTTTAGCAATCCAAAAAACTGTAACATGTTTATATTGAGTCAAAATTATAGAGGTAAAATCTACTTGCTTTTTATAGTTTTGGGTTTTTTAGATTTAGAATATATTTCAATATGATACAATTTCTGTCTTATTCAGTTTTGGTTTGTGTTCGTTTTTTTCTGAAGTTTAAATGTTTTGAAAAGAGAATGTAAACGTGTGGATTGGCCAGTGTGTGTAGAGTTTGCTGGTGTTAGTGTCCGAGTGCGAGATGAATTGATGTACATGTATTTATTGAATGTATTTTGTGCCGAAACTATGATAAATGATCCTCAGTTTATCCCACATAGACTGATGTTGTGATCGCTGTTTGATAAAGTGACTTTAGTGTCGAGAAACGAGTCCGAATGACTGAGAAACTGTGACATTAATATTGAACACTAGAGGGAGACACAGGATCATTCATATTTCAAGTTCATCTGTTTCTATATCTTTCAATAGAAATAAATGCAAGTATGATGAACTCTCAATATAGTTGTATATAATTAGTGTACAGAGAAATCTGTTAAATCCAAGAATTATTGTATTTATTTACTTTTTCTAACATGCTTAATATAGCAGTTTGCTCTGTGTAGTATTTCTGCATTCCAGCATTATTATTATTATTTCTACAAAAATATTGCATGATTTTATTTATGAAAGTCTTTGGTCATTAGTGCTGTGGTGAATTAATCAACTGTGTAATTTTAAATCTAGTAAACTACTCAAAAACACTGTTCATTTCATCAACGAAAACGAGACGAAAAATATCAATCATGACGATAATTATATGATCATTTAGATCATTTTTCAAGCTGTAAATGCTGTAACCACAGTCGAGAGAAATTAGTTCTCAAACAAATAAATGAAAATGAATATCTATGAGTCTGTTAATTAATCTATCCCGCATGTGTATATCACCAAAAGACATGAACAATGAATAAATGCAATAACTATATTGATAAAATAATATGACAATAAAAGCACAAAGCCTCATTTCCTTATATGTGTGTTAACTCTTGCCAGTTAACACATTAGTTCTCTCAGCTCAAGGGTTAAACTGAGGAGGTTAGTGACTTTAGCTGTTAATGTGGATGACGGTTCCTTTAAGTGTTGCCAGGGCGACCGTGTGTGTTGTGTTTCCGCCTTTGCTCAGCGCATGCGCACGGAAGAGTCGCCCGTCCGAGGCATTTGGCGAACAAACATTTCGTGACTGTCATTCACGATGGCGCATTACAGAGTGAGTAAATAAAACTCGACATTTATCCATGTAAAGATGCTGTTTTACTAGAACAGAAAGCATTTGAGCTGTTGTTTAGCTTTTAGAAGCTACATATCTTTCATGGACGCAGTGAAAGAACGTAAACTTTAAACTTACAGTATACATGTGTGATAAAGTGTATGTTTGGATCTTTTCTCTTCGTTAAAGGCGCTGGTGTTTTAGTGTCGGTTCTCCTGAAGTTCACACAGCTGAACAGAATCTCATTAACTAGCGACACCATCCACTAACAAACACAAAGCGGACTCAAATGCTACAAGACACTTGATACAGAATCTAACAAAGTGACATTTAACGTTAGACACTTTAAATGTTATTCAACTGCTCTAATATGTGTATGTGAATAACTGTCTTCTGTGAATCCTGTCAGACTCACAGCTGAATGTGTGTGAATGTTTCACCTACTTTAGCTCGAGGTTGGGGAAAGTTACACTTAGTTCTGAAGTGGAAGTAGTTTGAGTGTTCTTGTGTTGTGATGTTTGCAGGCCTCCGAGTCGAAGCGAGAGCAGTTCAGGAGATATCTGGAGAAGGCCGGAGTCCTCGACAGTCTCACCAATGGTAAAATCACTCTTCAAATCAATATTAATCAAACATCTTTTGCATGCAGCTGATTAGACCTTCTGTATTTCAGTCTTGGTGGCTTTGTACGAGGAAACGGAAAAACCCAACAATGCCTTGGAGTATCCTTTACTGCCACTGAAACCAAACGCTTCTGTGCTGATCTGAGACCAGAATCTGCTTGAATCTGCTGATCCGAGACCAGAATCTGCTCAAATCTGCTGATCTCAGACCAGAATCTGCTCAAATCTGCTGATCTGAGACCAGAATCTGCTCAAATCTGCTGATCTGAGACCAGAATCTGCTCAAATCTGCTGATCTGAGACCAGAATCTGCTTGAATCTGCTGATCTCAGACCAGAATCTGCTCGAATCTGCTGATCTCAGACCAGAATCTGCTCTCAATCTCGTCGCCACAACAGCTCATTCTGTTTAGAGTAATGTAAAGCAAAACTAGATCCCATTGTTTAATGTAACCGCACTTACATTCAGCTGATTAAAGACGCCTTACTTAATTTCAATAAAAATTCTATTTATGAATAACAAGCTTGTGAATGCAATGCTATGAATAAATAATATATTTAAATCACTTCTGACTGTTACGCCCAAGCTTGTGGCGAATTAAAGACATTGACTTAAATGACAAACGTGTCGTAATGTGTTTTAACGAAGACTGATGCGAGTGTGTTTTCCATGGTCCTGGAGTCAGTGTGACTACGCCTTAACGAACCCTAACTCCAGCTTCATCAAGCATCACCTGGGCGTGGCAGGGCCGGAGGAGGACGACTCCGAGACTCTGCGTCTGGAACTGACCGACTTACAGAAGAAATACGAGCAGCTCCTGGCAGAAAACACGGATCTGAGGAACCGGGTGAGACTATCACACACTTCCCACATCAGCTCGTGTTCACTGGAGTTATGAGTGTTTGACAGGCGCCTCAGCTCATGGTGTGTGTGTGTGTGTGTGTGTGTGTGTACTTCATCCACAGCTCCTGCAGTACGAGCCGGCGCAGGAAGAAGCAACAGAATAAAACCTTGTTGCCATTTGGAAATTTATTTCTTTGCATTAGTAAAAAATATTATTTGTTCCTTAGTGTTTGTTTTGTAATACAATGTCTAAGAAGTGACAATTTATGTTCAACAAATTTGTGCCTGATATTTAATAAAAACATTTTTTTGCACCGTTCTTGATTTGTGGATATTGGAATAATAATATTAGACGACATTTATGAAACTACAAACATACAATTCATGTTTAACTTACAACATTAGTTATACACTTGAAGAACATATTAAAATGCGTAAAGACTTTAAATTAGACTGTGATGCTTTAATATAAAACTTTATTTAAAACAATGCTTCAGAACATTTCTTAATGAACTCTTGAGTCTTAAACTACTTTAAACTGTTAGTGACTGATAACAGAAGATAACGCTCACAGGTTTCTCATAGACAGAATCAACTTCTTTTAGATAGTTAGAACATTAGTGGAGGATCTCTTCTATTCCAGCGAGTCAATGATGCTGAGCTCAAGCACACGTCCAGTTCTGCAGAGACCCGGATCTGTACGAGAACACGCCTCATTATTACAGTGATCTTTACAGTCTAAAACACTCTAATGCAT